>NW_026000101.1:958860-1020661 GCF_001458135.2 Marmota marmota marmota
CCTGCCAGCCCGCCCGCCCGGGTCTCTACCCGGCTCCTCCCGCGAGCGGGCGGCGGTGGCAGTGGCAGCTCCGGGCGGGCGGGCAGGCGGGCAGGCGGGCAGCCGTGTCAAGCGGCTGCCTTCCCCAGACAGAGCTCCTTTGTGTCAGCAGAGCTATTTATGGACTTACCCAAGTTCCCCAGGGGAGCGGTACCTGCTGGGAAAAGCAGAACCAAATGACCAGGTTCTACCTCCCACATCTAGGTAGCGCTTTTTTTTTTCAAACCTTTTGACCTTGCATCACCGTCCCTCCCCCACCTCCTCCTCCTCCTCCTCCTCCTCCTCCTCCTCCTCCTCCTCCTCCTCCTCCTCCTCCTCCTCCTCCAGCAAGCGCCCTTCCCAAACACACCCTGTCCAGCCGGCCGCTGCCACTCTGGAGAGAGGCTGGATTTCCTTCTTCCATCAAACAGAAAACTCTCTGATTTCCCAACCACTTTCACCCGAGGAGGAGTCCGGGATGTCTCAAGGAAGACAGTCCTCAGCCAGCCCGTCCTTCAGCCTGCCAGGGGCTCCTTGCCTACACGCTCGCATTCGCCATCGCTGGCCCTGGGACCCCTGCCACCAGCCCCCCAGGGCCCACGCTGGCCCCCAAAGTGCTGCTCTGGAGAGAGAGGCATCCATGCCTCCTGGCAGCAGCCCCTGGCCCTGGGATCCTGAGTGGGCTCCACCCCACGCACATCCTGAGGGCTCCCCGTCTGGGGCAGCCAGCGCAAAGCCTCCACTGCTGTTCCCTGGCAGGTCCAAGCCAATCACGGAGGAGGCTGCACTGTCACACCCCCACCCCTTGCTGATGGTCCCAGCGGGTGGTTGCGATTGAACCCGGGTCTCCCCCGGCCAGCACAGCTGACCCTGAGAATGCAGTTGCCCTGGAGGGTCAGGAAGTGGTGGCTCTGATCACCTCCAGGCAGCACCCTCTAGCACAGCTGGACACATGTTTTATTGGGCACTTTTTTGTGTGCTTAACTCCGGGGAATCCAAGATAAGAGCTGGAGGCTTCCAGGCATAATGACTGAGAGGGCCCCCCCTCCCCAGACATCTCTAACAGGAAGGTGGGGACGGTGGAAAGGGCACTGACTGGGAGGCAGGGCCCCTGCTCTAGTTCCAGCTCCAGGACCAGCTGACTGGGTCTCACTGTGCAAATTGCTGCCCTTCTCTGAGCCTTGGTTTCCTCATCTGTAAAACAGGACTGATGCCCCTGGGCCTGCCCACCTATGGGATTAAAGGACGGCTCAGTGAGTGAGGGCAGCTTGGCTTCCCAGGGCATGGCTCCTGCATCAAGGCTGTTAAAGAGCTGGATCATCACTGGCACCTTGTGCTGAGGGGACGATGATTACCCTCTTTACAGATGAGAATCCAAGGTACAGACGGGCAGAGGGAGTTCCCCAGGGTCAACCAGCAAGGTGGCTGTGAAGCCAGGACTGAAGGCCAGTTGGTCCATCTTCAGGGTGTCCACTTTTCACCATGACGCTGCCCTGCTACTGCGAGAAGTGGCTTTGGGAATACAAGGCCATTCTCTGACGCTGTGGCTGTGACTGCTGCACTGTGTCATCTGACGTTGACAAGTGCTCCCTGGGCTATGCCTACACCATCCCATGGCCACTCCACCTGAGTGGAAGGTGCCTGGGATTCAGCACAGGAACAACTGGGCACAAGAAGCCCCACCCTCCTGTCCTCACACCCCCACCCACAGCCACAGCAGGCTGAAGTACTGTCCCCCGGCCCCACTCTCCCTGTAGTCGTCTCAGTGCCTCTGCCCATGTCTCTACCTGCCCCCCCCCCAACCCCGGCTTCTCTCTCTGCTTTTGGGTTCCTGTCTTGCTCACAGTCGTGAGCACACACATGCGTGCACTGTAAGAGAACTTCCTTTACCAGGGTCCACCACACAGAACCGCCCTCACCTGAGTGAGTCACTTATGAACTCCAACCAGTGTTCGCCTTGTTCCTGGGGGCGACACCAAGCAGTCCTTGCAGGGGCCTTGAAGCTGCCATCCTGCAGGCTCCTGAGAAGCAGGACCCACCCGTGGCCTGGGAAACCATGGAGGTGAGTCTCAGGAGGTACCAACTCTAATGGGGCTGAGTAATTCCCAGGGAGGCAGGTTCTCAGGATGAAATTCCTGGTGCCTTGGATGAGAAGCTCAGGTGAAGAGGCTGGGGCAGGGGCAGGCAGCCACTGACAGCTGGAGGGCCTTGGAGACCTTCCGCTCCTCATACCCACACACAGCCAGTGAAATGGAGGTGCAGAGAGGGTAAGTGATTTTCCCAAGGAAACAGAGCAAGCTGGTGGCAAAGCCGGGAGCAGGGACTGGGCGACTCCCTGTCCAGCGCTCCTCCTTCTCAGCTCTAGGTAAACGATGGTGCTGCTCAGTGCAGGAGAGATGGGGACCCAGGGAGTGGGTCAGGCCACAGGGTCAGCACCTGGGCACACAGGGCCTGGGCCCCATTTGTTGACCCATGTATTTAACACTTAGCACTCCATGTCAGCCCTCTTCCAAAGCATGGGCCTTGTGTTTCCTGATGGCAGGTGCTATGTATTGGGGGACACATGCCACAAATGATGGGGGTGGTGTAAGAAAGAGCAAGTATCCTCAAGTTCAAGTTCACAAGGAGCTCTGGCTTGTAGCGTGCAGATTCCAGGTTAAGTCCCTTCCCCTTCCTGGTTTCTGTGCTCCATTTATAAAATGAGAGCTCAGGATGGAGCTCAGTAGTAGAGCACTTGCCTAGCATGCACGAGGCCCTGGGTTTGATTTCTAGCACTGCAAATGGGGGCGGGGGGAAGGAGATCTCATCTCTAAAATGAGGCCAGGGCCCAGGGGCCTCATTCCCCTCTCTCCCTTGTGTGATCAGTCTCACCCCCCCCCAAACTCTCATGCTGAAAGAGTTGGCTCAATGCCACCATTTCCAGTGGTATTTGGAAAGAGCATAGTCTTTGGGGGGGGGGGCTCCAAAAACTTTGAATGTGAATTAATAATGGACAAGTCACTTAAATGTGTTTGAGTCTCAGTTTCCTCACCTGTAAAATAGGGTTATTACCATCTGCCTGACTGGACCCTGTTGGGGGACCCAAAGAGGTAGCACATTAGATTGCCTGGCACACAGTAAGTGCTCAATAAATAGAAGCCATCAAGGCTGCTGTTGTTGCCTATCATCATGCCCATCTCATAGATCAAGAAACTAAGGTACAGAAGTCACATGGCAAAGCACTGGCAACCAGGCAGGAAGGCTACAAGGCCCGCGCTCTGAACTGCAAGTTCTGCCCCCAACCTCGTGTTTCCTAAATGTCTCCCCTCTTGCCATGGGCAATTCCCCAGCAACCTCAGACAGCAAAGGACAACCCCACCTGCTCCCTGGGTCTGCAGCCCCCAGCCGCAGCAAGGAGAGGCCCACATGTGGCAATCATGAGGCCCTGTGGAGCTGGCCCTGAGGATTGCTACTGGCTGGCTTCTGCCTCCAGCCTGGAGACACTTCGCCATCACCTCAGCAGTACCAGCCTGACCTTGGGTGGCTGCAGCAGCATAGGATGGCCAGGAGCCATGACCATCTCCCTTCCTGGCTCCAGCCCAATTGGCCACATGCTAACCTGAGATTTCAAGCTTTCGGAAGCAATCCTCGACCCGCCACCCTCATGCCAGCTCCAGGGCCATGCTGTGCCCTGACAGCCTGAGTTCCTGGGGAGTGTTCAGCCACTGACTCAGCTCTGGGGAGACCAGCCCTGTAGCCGTGGCTGCTAGGATCTGTTCATCCACACACTCCCCTGGGTCCACCCACTGCTTGGACCACTGGGCTGGAGCCAGGTCCTCCAAATAGAAGGTCAGTGGGAGAGAGACTAGACCGAAATGCCAACTTTGCTGCTGGCTTCTGCAAATTCTGGAGCAAGGCCAACCCTTTCTCTGAACCTCAGTTTCCCCGTCTCTAAAATGTGCACAGGGGTTGGACTTGGTCCGTCCATTCAAAGTGTGGCCTACGGAACGTGAACATTTTATCACTGGTCTGCAATGTGGTAAGCAGCCAGACTGAGAGCATTTAGAAACTTCCATGGCAACTTGACATTGCCACATCGAAGCATGAGATCAGCAACAAGTTCCATGGAATAGGGTGCAGGCCGGCGCCGTGTTATCAAAGCCACGTAACGAACCATAGCCCCTCCCCACCAGCGGCTGAAGAGGCTCTGATTGAAGTGTGGTTGAAGAGTGTCCCCGTGCTATAAGAACCCACTAACTGGGACCCTGTCATGCTTCTTACCCTGCAGTGGGACTCACAGTCACTGTAACTGTCCCTCCTCCACTGCTCCCAGCTCAGAGTGGCACTGTCCCTCACCTACTTCAGCCAGACTCTTAAGTGTCATCCATCTCCCAAAAACCCTCCACCCATTAATCACCAGATCTTGCAGATCTCACCTCCTGTACATCACATGAATCTTTCCTCTCTCTCAATCCCTGGGGCCTCCAGCCCTGGTCCAGGCCACCATCATCTCTCCCGAGTAGAGCACACCTTCCACACTCTCCTCCAGGAGGCCACTGTGCACAGTCTATACCGCAGGTCCAGCGCCAGGAACTCCCACTGCCCTCAAGACCAAGTTCAGACTCCTTGCCGCCACTTCTCAGGCCCTCCCTGCACCGTCTGCCCTGAGCTCTCTTCCGGCCTCATCTTATGCTTCAGCTACCTCCCCCATTCCTCCACCTGCTCTGGCCTGCTTCAGGGGAAATCCTTGTAGATCCCGGACCCTCAGAAACTCTCCTAATATTCTGACCAGATCCTCCCAACGGATTGGTCCAGTTCTCATTAGACCACTTTCTTATCTGTCGTTGACGGGTTCCACGTTGTTCATAGTGATGTCTGTCTCTCCTCCCGCTGTCCTTCCACTACACTGGACTGTTAGCTCTATGGAGATGAGGACAGAGCTGGCTGATGAACCAAAGGGAGGAGGACATCTGAGTTTGTGCCTGACCAGCCTCCGTTCACCCTCTTTGCCATCCAAGGGACGATACTTCCCTCCCACATTCTCAAATCGGATGATTTGTATGGAATGGACCCATCTCATACTCCAGAGGTGGGCATGTGACCCAAGCAGGCCTCAGCCAATTAGTTATCCCATCCTGTTATCCCTGGTGACTGGGACGGTGACATGATCCAACTCGGGCCCATGGGACTCAGGCCCAGGGGCTACCATTGAAATGGTGGATGGGATCCAACCACAAGGCTACGACCCTGGTACTTCTGTCAGCTCCACTGCCACCACCGAGGAGGACTGAGCAATGCTAAGGAAGAAGAACCAAGACATGGAAAAGTGAGGCCCATTCTAGATCAAGGTCCTGAATCCAGGGATGCATGGAGGTGACCCTCCGTAACCCAGTGAGCGCTGCTTATTGGCTGATGCTAATCTGAGTTGGGTTTTTGTCACTTGCAACTGGCAAATTCCTGACTAATATCTCACTAGTGCTAAGTACATTAGACACTCCAGGTGTGTTTGCTCATTCATGAAGTCACACCCAGCCACACTCAGCAGGAAGAAGATGACTAAGTTTGCTCAATAGAAAGAGTCATCTGGCGGCTGTTTAGAGAGGTGACTAAAGGGACAGGAAGAGGCAGAGGGAGATCCACCAGGAGACCATGTGACAGAGATGAGGCCTGGAGAGAGTGGCTGAGACAGAAGGAACGGAAGAGAGCAGAAGATGCCGTGGAGAATCCTTGACAGCCCCTGCCTCTCTCGGGCCTCAGTATCCCAGTACAGTACCTCAGTCCGTCATTCTAGAACGCCCATGTGTTGGGCAGATTACATATTATAGCAAAAGGAAAGCACACTCCATCAATGTTAGGTGCCATTATTATTACTAGGGTCAGTATTAGGAATTTCAAAAAGAGGAAATGGAACACATAGTCCATAAACAATGCCAAAAATCAATAGAAAATTTCCTTGAGCTAAGGGAAGACTCAGGTCTCCTGAGAGAGGGCTTACCATGTCAGTACCCAAGGAGAACAAGCAACTAGAAATAATCTGGGGGAATTTCCAAATATCAATGAATCAAAAAAGAAATCTTGTCTGTTTCCATAAAGAAATTTAAGAAACTCATATAAACAGTGTGATTCTTACAGCACTGAAACCCAGAGCCCACAGAGGACAGCTGCTAGGTTTGCAGGGAGAAGGACTATTAGCCTAGAATTCTTTACTCAGGCAAACTACGGCTCAAGCATGAGGGCAAACATCTTCAGATCTCCAAGGACTTAGATAGCACACCACCTCAGCCCCTTTCTGGAAAAAGTTACTCAGGAAAACTCTCGGACACCAGGAAATCGAAACCCAAAAGCCAAGTGAGACACGATGTGGTGGGAGAGAGAGATAGCAAGCCACCAAGGCAGAACTTTTATAGGTTCAACTACCGATAACAGAGTTGAGAGTTAAAGGCAATTTTAAATACATGATTATTAAAACACAGTGTCACTAACATTTTAAAATAGTAACCATGGGTAACAATAAAACTGAAATTCCAGATGATCTCAACACTATCTAGGAGGTACAGAGAAAAGGGAAAACAAGTACCGGCCAACCGACAGGGTTCGTTGTGGGTTGTAGGAGGTGAGGACAGACCATTGTAGCTCTGCTGAAATGCTTGAGGTTGAAATATGAGTGGGGAAAAGGAAAAAGGAAAAGCATCAGCTGCGTAGAGTTGGGATGTATAACTTCAAAGGGGAATTTACGGAAGAAAATGGAGGCTGGCCCTGGGGTGCTCAATACCACTAAAGCAGCAGGAAGCAACAGCCAGGGAGTTTGAGGCCAGGGCCAACGTGGAGCAGTCAGTGAGGGGCACAGGAGAGTTCAAAACCCCACCCACCTCTGGGGGAAAATTTGGTCCATGATAAATGGAAAAAAAAAGGAAGAACAGTTAAAAAAAATAGGGTTGGAAAAACTGGTCAACTGTTTGGGGGGGAAAAATAATGAGAGTTAATCCATCTGACATCAGGCACTAAAAACTATAAATGGATTATAAACACAAAAGTAAAAAATTAAAAGGACAAAGGGTAAAAAATACTAGAATAAAATATTCCTCACAATCTCAGGGTAGTAAAGGCCTTAGTAAGTACCAGCCACCCCCCCAAAAAAATTGATAACAAATTGATTATTAAAATTGATTATCAAAAGATTAATATTTGAATAATAAATGATAGTACAAATGAGGTTAAAAGGCAAACAACAAGCTGGAAAAGTATTTACATCCTATAATAAGCAAAGATTTAATATTCTGATCACGTAAAAGCTCTTACAAATAAGAAAATCGGGTCAGTGATATGAACTGGCAAGCCAAAGAAGAAATATAGATAACTAATAGGCATAAAAAGAAGCCCAACCTTGTTAGTAATCAAACAAATGCAAATCAATATGGAAGGTAATTTTTCACTTCTCAAGCCAACAGAGCCCAAAGATCAGCATCCAGGGTTGGGTGGGTACAGGGAAACAGGTGCTCTCATTCTGTTAGTAGGGATGCAAATTGCACATGCATTTCACCACTGTGTTACTTTATTTTCTTATCTATAAAATGGAAAATAATAGTGCTGGGCAGATTTACATGTGTAGACAGAAGAAAAGCAATTTTATAGGACTTTGGTAGCGTGGGTCATACTCTACCCTAAAGTTCAAGATGGAATAGAACAGTCTTCGCATGCTCATTGCAACATTGCTCCAAATATCAAAGCATCAGAAACAACCTAATTGTGCATCAATAAATAAATTATGATCCTTTGGCTACTGAAAATAAAGACGGAGAACTTTTAAGTACCAATGTAAAAGATTTCTACAACATACTAAGTTTTTATATTTGCGTGTAATACAATATTATTTAGTAAAATAATATGTGTATGGAAAAATATTTGGAAGAACCATGTCAATCATTAGTGGCTATTGATGGGGAAAGGGCTGGAAGAATTGGGGGAGGGGTCTTGATTTTATTCAGTTCCGTTAAATTTAGATTTATGTTTGTGAGTATATGGTGCTAGGGATCAAACCCAGGTCTTCACCCGTGCTAGGAGTTATGGTTTGGATGAGGTGTCCCCCAAAAGATCATGTGTGAGACAATCCAGGGATGTTCAGAGGTGGAATGACTGGATTGTGAGAGTTGTAACCTAATCAGTGGATTAATCCACTGATATGGATTAGCTGGGTGATAACTGTAGGTAGGTGGGGAGTAGCTGGAGGAGGTGGGTCACTGGGGGGTGCATGCCTTTGGGGTTTATATTTTGACCCCAGGAGAACAGCGTGATCCCCCCCACCATGGCTGTCATGTCCTGAACTGCTTTCTCCACCGTACCCTTCCACCATGAAGTTCTGTCTCATCTTGGGCCCAGAGCTATGGAGTTGGCCAGCCATGGACTCAACTTCTGAAACGATGAGCCCCAATAAGCTTTTCCTCCTCTAAATTGTTCTCAAGTCTTTTGGTCACAGCAATGAAACAGCTGCCAAAAGCACCAGGCCAGCATTCTATTGCTGAGTTACACTCACAGTCCAAGTTTCTGTTTCTGTTCTGTCTTTGAGGCAGGGTCTTGATATGTTGCAGGACTGGCTTTGAACTTGCAATCCTCCTACTTCAACCTCCTGAGTAGCTGGGATGACAAGCGTGCACCACCCATACCTGACTTCCAGCCCAAGTTTGTAATTTTTGTACAAGTTTTCTAGAAGTGTGTTTCAGTTAAAGCACAAATATAATGTTAAATAAATAAATATTCCCATTCACAATATAAATAAAAATCTGTTACCCACAAGAGATAACAAAAAATGTGCAAGTCACACATGAATTTTGTTTTCAAAACTTTGCCTGGGAAATATTTTTAAAGATTTGCATAAAGGAAGAGATATGATCCTATTCCCAAATGAGAACATGCTATTGTAATGACTTTAGTGCTCCCATTTTTATAAATTTTAAAGTATACTGACAATAGGAATCGCAAAGAGATTTAAAACCACAATGAGACACTACTTCACACCCACTAGGATGGCTATATTTTTTTTAAAAAATGGAAAAGCATAACTGTTGGCAATAATGTGAAGAAATTAGAATCCTCATACATTGATAGTAGAAAGTAAACTGCACCGTCTTTTGGGAACAGTCTAATGGTTCCTCAAAAAGTTAGGCACTTGACCCAGAAATTCCATTCCTAAATATGTGCCCAATGTCCATCAATAGTTAAACAATACATGGTACAGCCATATGATGGAATGATATTCAGCCACAAAAAGAAATTAGGGATTGATACAGACTACAGCATGGAAGAATGGGGGATCATTATGCTAAATAAAATAAAGAAGCTATTCACAAAAGACCAAACATATGATTCCATTTATATGAAATGTCCAATATAGGCAGATCTATAGAGAAAGAATGTGGATTAGTGGTAGCTTAGGATGGGAGGAGATGGGGGAATTCATGGCTGACAGCTAAAGGGTATGATTTCTTTTTGAGATAATAAAAATGTCCTAAAATTGATTGTAGTGATGATTGTACAAATTTGAATATGCTAAAAACCATAAACTCATATATTTTAAATGGGTGAATTGAATGGTATTTAAATATCTCAATAAAGCTGTTATCAAAACAACTTACAGAATGACTATCTATAAATCAGAATTACCTGTAGCTTAAGAAATAATAAAAATAGCCAGGTGTGAGGTGGCTGAGGCAGGAGGATTGCAAGGTCAAGGCCAGCTTGGTCAACTGAGTGAGACCCTCCCTGTCTCAAAATAAAAAATAAAGAGGACTGGAGGTGTAGCTTCATGGTAGAGTGCCCCTGAATTAAATCCTCAGCACAACAAAAAAAAAAAAAAAAAAAAAAAAAGGAGAAGAAGAAATAAAGAATAAAAATTAAAAAGTAACATACAAATATCTTTATTATATAAAGAGCTCTTTGGGAATAAATAACTAAATGATAAACAGCCCAACTGAAAAAAATGGCAAAAGATTTGAACAGACTATTTCCAAAAGATGAGATATAAATGACTAAAAGGCATATAAATAAATGTTCACATCTCTAGTGAACATATTTTAAAACATAACAGTATGCAGGGTACATACGCCCTGAGTGTACAGGGAAATGGACATTCTTTTACCAAGACTTCTTGGTTCCCTGGAAAGCAGGACTTTCCGTGCTAACTAGGGCAAGACCCATCAAGGCAGGGTGAGCTGTTCCATCTAAGGTGGGGCTAGAGATTGTTCCAGGCCTACTTGGAGGTAGGCTCAAGAATCCATTGCACACCTACCCACCCACTGACCCAGAAATTCCAACAAAGCGTTCGTTCGTTCTTTCAACAATTATTTATTGAGAGTCAAACTGGATGCTGAGCCCGATGCTGGGGACACCAACATTTATCTACAAGGATTTTTATCTCAGGTGTTTGTAACAAGGAAAAACTGGAAACAACTTGAATGTTGACCTGCTGGAGATGGTTTAAATAAAGCACGTTTGATCTACATAATGAATTACTCTGCAGGCACTAAATAAAAATGATGTTGTTAAGAATAACGTGGATATACTACATGGAAGAAAGCAGGTTAGGAAATTGCACCAGTAACCCCAATTTGGAAATAAGCTATATATGTGTGTAAACAAATGCCTGACAAGTTAACCCCCCAAAGTTAACCGTGGTTATCTCTAGGTGCTGGGATTAGGCTCATTTCCTTCTCCTGGTTCATCTGTATAAATCTTTTCTTCATCATAAATATAAATTACATGAATCGCTTTTACAATCCAAAAAAAATCAACTGCATGAGAAATTATACTAATAATCCTGCCATGCCCCCAAGGGACGAGGTCCCTAGTTAGGGGGTGACAGGGTCACACCTGTGTTCGCTGTTCCACGTCATGACAGCCTCTCCTGTTAGCATTGTAAGAGATGTTCTCGCCACCACCCTCTGATCATCACAAGTCAGCGCGACAGGTGTCCGTGTGTGCTCTTGCCTCATTTTGTACAACCCTACAGCTACTAATGCCCACAGAGGCACTGGACCCCTGGCCCCTCTGCCTCTATACCCACAAGCCTCTAGCTGCCTCTGCCTGTTCCCAGGGAAGGGCAGAGAAAGACCCTAAGGGGAGAGGCCCTCACTCCTGCAGGCCAGTTCTATGCTCCTCCTCCCTGCAGAGAGTGCAGGAGGTGACCAAAAACAAGTCAGCAAGGGAGGGGACATCATCAAGGGGAAGGCCTGGTGCTGACCGAGGTCAGAGCACAGAGTGGACTAACGGGGGACTCCTCGCCTGCCAGGCGACACTCAGGAAGCCCGACTACATCCGGTAGCAGGAGTTCCCAGGCCTTGTGAGCCCAGAGGCAGCAAGAGAAAAACTCGCAAGGTCTCAGGCTGCCCTCTGAAACAGCAGGAGGAAGACTGCCTTCCTCTGGAACCTTCTCCCCAGACTAAGTGACTGCAGGCCAGTCCTCCAGCCCTGAACCTCCAGGGCCTCCCGGTGGGGAAGGTGGGGGAGGGGAGGGCTGCTGCTCCAGGACCTTCCCAGACCTGAATTCTGTGACTCTGTGGGACTTCCTCACAAAGGGCCCCGGCAGGAAGAGGAAGGGGGCCAGGAGTCTCCACCCTGCTCCCAAAGGGGCCCCCTCCTCTTCCCTCAGTTGTGGTTCCCACTTCTATTTTTAGAACAGACCACAGGGGAGCGCCTCACCTCCCCAGCCCGCCCCCACCCTTGGAGCTCCAGGTAAAACAGCGGCCCATTCATTCCGCTCCGGCAAGAACATGTCAGGAATTTCTAGACAAGCCGGCCACTAGACAACCTCTCCCTAAGCCATTAGCTGGCCTGGTTTCTCACTTTTCCATTACAGCCAAAGCAGTGGCTTGTATTTCTTAATGACAACTCTGTGCATTGCTGAGAGACGAGGAGAGCCATCTAAGACCATCTGTGCCCTGCTCTGTGCCCCCAACCCTGCAGAATCTTCAAAACCTTGGTACCAGCTGTGTGCCCTTGGCCAAGTCTTACCTCCCAGTTGGTTTGGTTTCTGTAAATCATCTTGTTAATCAATTGACCTCATTAGGAAACAGGGGAGGATTATTTATTTATTTATTTATTTATTTATTTTAGAGACACCTTAGAAGAGTCTATGGTTAATTCTAGTTATTCAACATAAATACTGACTTCTCTGCTTTGGGATATGTGCTGGGTTGTGGTCCCAAAGTCTTCTGGGGGTTAACTATAGAATGTACTTTCCATTGGAAACTGTGTCATAAATCATGGTCATCTTCCTGGGCTACTTTTCCCTTAATGTTCTTCCATGGAGGAAAAATGGTAGAAAACTAAATTTGCAATAATAGAATTAAACTCAAATGGAAAAGCACTAATGTTTAAAAGACACCTTTTAAGAAAATTTATCTTCAGTAGTATTGTCTGAGGGATAAGGGACAGATGTTAAGGGCAATGAAACAAGTCCACGACAACTTCTGGGGAAGGTCTGCACGAGAGAGACTTCCGACCACTCCAAAAACTGAGCACTGCACACTGATGACCATCAATTCCACTTGAAGTCAGCCTGATGCTGTAGACCACAGCTGGTAAGGTTAAAGACACACGTGTGCACCTGTCGCTGTGAAGTTCAAACGATTCCTGGGTGTGCCAGGCCACCTGAGCAGAAGGGAAGGAGGGAGGGGAAGGTTCTAGGCTGAGAGTTCCTTGTGCTGGCCTCCCAGGGGAGCCTGGAAGAGGCGGCCCTGAGTGAGATGGAGGCAGGTGTGGGTTTAATTTTGGGCATCTGTGATGAGGACCCCAACTGATATAAGATCCACAAGCAAACCTTGAGTTAGGAGTGCATGATGGATATTAACACGGTACATGTGCACGTTTCCACACACATACTCTCTGATGTCTGCTCTTTCTTCCTCTTAAGAGTCCTGAGGCTTCCTGCCCATTCTCCCCTCTGGAATCCAGTGTGGAACTGTCCCAAGGGATCAGGTATGTGTCTGGAGACAGTGACAATGATGAAGAACTTGAACTAGTTCCAGCTGTCCATCAAGGGCTCTATCCTCTTGGAGGAGGTAGCTACTCTATACTGAACGTTGTGGTTCTTTCTGAATAGTTTGGAATTTGATGAATCCTGGAGACGATTAAAGTTCAACTCCTTCATTTTTCTTGGTAAGGAAATGGATGATTAGAGATGTAAAGCAATTTGCCCAAGGTCACATAGTAAGAACCAGCAAAGTCAGTATTTGATCCAAGAGCATTGGAATTCTACTTTGGTTTTCCATGAGACAAGTGAGAGGGGGGAGCCCTAAAACGTGGGGAAGAGAACCATAATAGCAGCTCTGGTTAGGCTTCCTTTCCCTCTGAGGAGACTCTGGTCAGCATGGGAACATGGTTGCTACCCTTGACTCTGATGTGAATCTGATTAGATTGCCTCATAAACCCCTTGGGACTCCAGCCCTGCCCTGGTATCTGCAAAGCAAGGGGCAGGACAATAAAAAGAGCTCTGAGCAAGAGAGTCCTCTGACCTGAAGTTCTAGCCCTAGCTCTGAACTTGCCCATGACCCTGGCCAAGTCACTTCCCCTTTTGGATCCTGTTTCCTCCTCTAATTTCCAGAACATGAGAGGGTTGCACTGGGCAGCCCAATACAACATCTACTGCGCACCTACTATGGGCCAGACAACAGCAAAAGACAAATAAAACATGCCCTCCACTTGCCCCCCAGGGGCTTGTAGTATTGCAAGAGAGAGCTCTGCTGATACACCATGCTCAGTATGAAAATCCTCTGGGAAAGCGCTTCAGGGGGAGGCAGTGGCTTCTGATGCATGCCTGAGAAAGGGGTCTCGAAGGAGGTGTTAAGCCTTGAAGGTTAAGGATCGAAGCCAGCACAGACAGCACAGAGGTAAAGCAGCATCAAGCAGAAGGAAAGCCTATACATGAATGGGCACTGGGACGTTGGAGCAGGGGACATAGCTCCCTGTGGCCAGGCTCAGGGGCAAAGCAAGAGGGAAGAGCAGCCAGGAGAACCTAGAGACCTGGGCTTTATTCTGAGGACAATGGCCTCCCTGATGGCTTTTAAGCAGGAGTGTGACTGCCCAGTCACCCCAGCCCTTCCCAGCTGGGATGGTCTGTGGTTGCAGGAAAGCAGCATTAGAACCGAATCATCCAAAGCCAGGGTTCTGGAGCTGGGCTACCTGGGTTGCAATCTGAGCCACCCACCAGCTGTGTGACCTTGGGCAAGTTTCTGAATTCCTCTAAGACTATATACTGGGCATAATGGGAGTCAATGTGTAACAGAATAATGAAGCTCATAATACCGTAGTGAGGATTAAAAGAGACACTGTGCGTCAAATCTGGGCACTGTGCCTGGCTCACAGTGTGAGTGCTCATAAAATTACCTAGTGTTATCATTCTAACCTTAAACCAAGATCTGGGACCAGTTGGGAGGACGGCAGGCAGCAGGCAGGCTTCAGAGACAGGCTTGGGAGAAGACAGCTGAGACAGAATAGAGGGTGAGACGAGGCTCTGTTCCTTGAGAGTGACAAAAGAATAGCAAGATGGTAGACCCCGGGAGCAAGACCGAGAAGACGGTCCACCCACAGCCAGACCAGCAGCCAGGAAGGGAGGAGAACCGAAGGGCATCTGGAAAGAGCTGAGCTTGTTAGAGAAAACGGTCTGCCTCTTTGAGGGGAAAGCTAAAATCCAATCCATTTGATCTCCGCACGCCCAGGGTTGAGACCTTAAATCAGTCAATTAGCACAAAACCTAGCAGAGGGATCAGCCCAGGCAGGCCCTCCCCTTCTGTTCTCAGCTGGCTCAGGTCAAGGCCTCCAGCGGTACAGATGCTCCACCAGGCCTTCCTGCCTGGGCCCCAGGGCCGTGCCTGCTGATCCTCTTGAATGCCAGGCTCCAGAGGGGAAGGGGCATAACCCAGTCATTCCCAGTGCCCCAAGAACCCGTCTTAGGAGCTCAGTCTGCCTTTCACATCAGACTTGATTCAAATCTTTTGGGAAAAGATTGATCTTTTCAGCCTGTGCCATCCCACAGGGAAATGAATACTGGAAGTTTCTTCTTCAGTCAGCAGAGAATAAGGACTCTCATTGTACTTGTCCCCAAAGCATCCCCACAACAGCTAGTGGGGCCACAGCTTCTGACACACTGGTAGCCACCTCCTGCTTCCTCCTGGAGGAAGTAAATGACTTCTCTTACTTCTAATCCTGAAAGCAAATTTTTGCCTCTAGAAAGAGTGATCGATCAGACTGGAGGACTGGTTCAGTCTTAGCTTGAGGGTTGGTTTGGTCCCTTACCAGCTGTGTGACCTAAGAGAAATCACTTAACTTCTTCTCCGAGGGTTGGGCTCTCTCATCCAAGAGGCCCAGGGGACATAATGCCTGGGGACCCCAGCTGCCATTTCCAAATCTTACGTTATCACTGTGAGAAACCCTCCCACCTTGCAAAATTACCTGCACCTTTACTTTGTAGAACTCTCTTGGTACCTTGTGACAAACGAGGGCTTTGGTGGCAGAATTTAGGGAAATAAATTAAAGAATAAAACAACAAGACATACACAAATAAATGTCATTATTTCCCAAAGGTCCATGTTGTCCCAACTCCTAAAGGGGCTCAAAGACCGGGGCATGATGGCTTACAGGAGAGATGAGTGTTTCAAAAGACCCGGAGCCTGAGACCTAAGAAACCATGAAACAGGATCAGAGAGTGTGTGGGGGAACTAAAAGGGTCACTTTGTATTCAAATGACACAGATGGCCTTTTCAACAATAAATGGTTGTGCTCCCATGCTCCCAGCTCCTGGGCCCAAGACACCAAACCAAGACAATTGGCCCATCAGGAAAGAGGCCATTGTGTGCTTCTTAGCGTGATTTATGTGGTGGGGAGGGGCCCGGCCACGTTTCCCGTGATTATGACTCTCAGATGCGATTTTGATAGCTTGTGCACCATCTTGAACGGCTGGGATGGACTGGGATGCTGAAGAGTGGTGGCCACCAGGTCATATTTCATCTTCTGGAGCCCATGGAGCCAAATTAATTGTTGCATCGATTCACAAGGCAGAGCAGCAATGGCACTGTGGCTCACCGCAGTCGCTGGGCAGCCCAGGCCCACCAACAGCACAGGTCCGCTTCCCCGCCCTGGACCTGGATGGGAGCATGCTCCGCCTATTAGCTCATCAGGACAAGCTGGAAGGCAAGCCCCCGCGGGGGGCTGGGTACTGTGTTCAGAGTCTCCATTTCTCTGTGGCCAGAGCTCCTGTCCTCTGCACCTGTCTGCTGGACAGAGCTGGGTCACCAGGCCCAGGGGAGACAAGCCTGCTGCCTTCCCAGACAGGCGATTCTCTCGTGCCTCCCATTCCCCTTAATGTCATTTTGTGAGGGAATCAAATGAAATCAAAGTGCAGCTTGCTGTCTGTGCAGACCCAGCTGCTCCCTGCTCCATTCGCCCTGCGGGCCGAGCCCTGGCTGGCAGAGGTGCTGAGTATACCATCCAGGCAGCGTCTGTCTCCCTCCTGGGCACGGGCATTAGCCTGGTCACCAGCAGATCTATCCCACCCCCCAGTAGGCTGCTTATTCAGCACGTCTGCTCTTCCTTACACCAGGAAGAGGGAACATGGAAGGTAAGAGGCATATCCTCTTCTAAGCTACCAATCTGGGGGTTCAGGTGGCCACAGCAGCTGTGCAAACTCACAAGGGCACAGGAACCTTCTCTAAAGACACTGACAACACAGAGACTATCCAAGGGCAGGGGCTTCTCTGGCCAGAGCCATATCTCCAGCCTCTCGGTTCCCTTTTCTTCTGCAAATGATGCTGGTCTTACATGTACCCTTTTGTACATGAGTGTTGTCCCTCAGACCTGTGACCTTGGCAGTAGGAAGGGGTATGAGAGCTGCCTCACCCTGAGCTCCAGCAGGGGCTATGGCAGGCAGCCCACAGGATGGGCTCCCATCATTGCCCCTCAGTGAGTCTTCCTTTCACCTCGTGATAGAACAGTCTATGAGAGTCCCTGAGCCACACCCAGCCTGTAGTCCCTGACCCTTAGGAGCGCTACAGAAAGCAAACCAAGCATGTCCAGAGCTGGGTTCCAGTTTCCCATGAGACCACTCAGCATAGGATGGAGGGGCTGCAAGGGCAATCCCTGCCAAGGTCTGGGGGCTTTGAACCTTCCCACCTTGGCCATCACTGGTCCCACCTCCAGGAACGCTCCAGAATTCAGCCCAGGCCTGGCCACAGGCAGCTTTCTGAGGAAGGTTCCAAACCTCGCTCACACCACTGGGAAAACAAGATGTGCTGGAAGATAAGGGCAGGTGGTGGAGCAGGGGTGGGGGACAGGGAACCATCTCTTCTCATCCTAGAACCTGGCATTCACATGCCCACCACCCCAGTCACCCTCCAGGACAAATCATCGTCCCTCACCCAGAGGACTGAAGAGACCCCTAACTGACCTCATACATCCTCTTGGGCCCCACTATCCACAATCTGACCTTGTAGAAATGTACCTGAGGCTCTGACACCCTTCCTCAAAAGCCCTCCATGGCTCCCACTGTATCTAGAATGAAATCAACAAAACACTGCCTAAGTCCTATCCAGGCTGGCCCTCACCACTAGGGGCAGCACTCCACGCTCCCATGGTAGGAGTCCTCCACATGCTGCGCCTTCTGCCTGGACCATGCTCTCCCAAGACCTTAGCTGGCTTATTCCTTTGCCCTCCACTTTCCTGCCCCGGCAGAGCCATCTGGACACAACGCCCTCTAGAGGCATCCATTAGCTTCCTGCACAGATTCTCCCAGCTGTGAGCGCTTGTCGGTGGTGATTTTATTTAAGGTTCCTTCCCTGCTAGGACTAGAATCTGGATGAGAGCTGTGGCCACATCCACCTGGTTCTCCATAGTACCCCCCAAGCTCCTAGCACAGAGCCTGGCACAGAGGAGATGTCCCCAAATATCCAATGAATGAACGCCCGAGTGTGTCCAGATGAAAACGAGTGACTGGGTAGAGGCACCTTCTGGCCGCAGAGGGTCAACCTTGTCCACCAGGGCGACCTCGGCACAGGTGCCCAGATGCCGTTTAGTCTCCTTCTCCTTGGAGGGAATGAGCTTCCGAGTCTTCTCCATCTGGGCCTTCCTGCCACCGGTCTGCACATGGGCCGGGGGCCTCTGGCGCCACTGCTCCTGTTGCCAGTCCACACATACCCTCGGGACTGCTCCCTTCAGATGACCCTAGGCCCACCATCTTGGTCCTCTGTTTTGGGTCCAGTTGAGGTGAGGTTACTGTGTGGTAGGGGACGCCCCAGAAAGGGTTAAGTTGCCAGAAGCAGAGTCCCGCCCTTGGGTTTGCTCAGCCAATCAGAGTCTGTCCTGATGAGGTAAAGCTTCTATCCTGGGTAGCATTGGTGGAGTTGGCTGGCCCCATCTCCTGCTGGAGAGAGCCGTAAGGGTGGAGTTTCTGTGGAACCAGACAGAACTGGAATTAGCTCACTGTCTACTCTCAGGCCAGGCCTGCCTGGCTCCACGACCTGCCTCTGGTCCTTTTTAAGGCATTCAGACAGTCCCCAGCATCTCCGAGGCCCGTCTCTGGCTGCCCCAGAGGAGACGACAAGGTAGCACACACCTCAGCATCCCATCTGGGAGAAGGCTGGCAGCCGGAGCCGACCCAGGAGGCCTCAGTTTCCCCGCCTGAGTCCTGAAATCCAGCAGGTGGCTACCAGGAGGTGGCATGGAGCAGTCCTCACACGTGCTCAGAGCACCAGCATCAACTTCAAGAAACAAGGACCCCAAAGGAATCTTCCTAATCAGACATCACTGACAAACCGTGGCGAGAACGACCACAGGCGCCAGTGCACAGAGATCTTCTCGTAGGCCACTTGGCCAAGCACATTACCAGTGTAATCCTCAGAAGGGCCCTGTTAACCCATCCACTTCACTGATGAAAAACTGAGTCTCAGAGAGGCTACGTGGCCCGCCTGAGGTCCTGTCACCACTATGTTATTTTGAAGTATCTGCTGCCTTATCTGTCTCTGCAACTAGACTGTGATCTGCCAAGGACAGAGTGTGACAAATTCCTCTGTGTAGTTCCCAACATGGAGAACAGGGCCAGTCTGTGCTGCCCTGCACCTTCTCCCTGGTCAGGCCCAGGACTGAGGCAAGACTACTGCGCTCAGAAGGTTCCAGAAGCCAAGCCTAGCACCATGCAGATGGGAGTGCTCCAAGAGGATTCCCTGCACGGATCATGAATACACAGCCACAGCCCCTGGGACCACTCTTAGACCTGCAGGCAGGGCCCTGGTGCTCAGATCACCACTCCGATGCCCTTGCCACCTCTCCCCAATCAGAAGAACTCCATAAGGACAGGGACCAGGTCTTGTTCATCTCTGTGATCCCAAAGGACCTAAACCAGCATCAAGCACAGAGAACACATCCGTTATGTATGTTTGATTGACTGGCTCAAATAACCCACCGCTGCCTCTCCCCACCAGCCCGGAACCTCGCTGGCCGCAGCGGGGACCAGCTCCGTGTTGCTCTAGATGAGAAGCGTCACAGCAGTGCTGGGGGATCGCGCGGAGAACTCAGTGTGAGTTGTGCAGACGGAAGAAAGCTGAACGCCCTCCAGGGACAGGTAATGAGGCAAGAGAGGGGCAGAGTTCCCCAGAGGAAGGAGGTTGTAAAGCAAGAAAAAAAAAGCTGGGACAGGAGAAGAGCCACCCCACCGGTGGTTGTCAACAAAGAGCGAGCAGGAGAAAGGCAACGGAGTCCCCAGACAAGGGATGCCAAACAGCCAGCTGCTGCCGGTCTCGTTGGTCCATCCTGCCGTATGGGACCCTGCACTGTCAGGCCACAGGCACCTTAGACATGGCCTAGGGAGCCGGTACTTGCCCTTCCACCCACAAGAGGAGATAAGGTCTGGCCTCAAAGACAGTAGTAGGTTTCATGGGAACTGGGCCAGAAGCCGGAAGCAGAAATCCTCAGGAGACTGGATGGCCCCAGGCCCTCCGCTTCCACGATCATCACCTAGCTGGAAGTGCCCAAAAACCACCTGACCAGTACAGAGGGGACCGGCTGAGGCCATGGTGGGCAGTAGTTGATGAAGGTCACACAGCATGGGTCTCTCCTGTTCCTTGAGTCCCTCTTCCTCCCTTTCCCCATCCTTCCCAGCAAGCGTCTAGGTCATTTTCAGGGCAAATCACACTTATTTCAGTTGGTGAACTGGAAAAGAAAGACCTTCGCCATCCTTGAGATGGCTGAAGAATTCCCTATCCCAAGGGGCCAGGGACTCGGGGCTGGGAAGGGGCAACGGGGTTCTAGGCAGTTGCCTCACAAACCTCTCTTTCCCCAAGAGGCATCTGGATGGGGCGGGGTGCTTAGCAGCGGGAGGTGGAGCGCCCCCCCTAGAGAACACAGAGGAGTGGAAGGACAGCCTGGGCCGACTCCAGGGGTCAGGCAAGCAGGACCTTGGTGCCGCAGCCCAGCCTTGGGAAGGAGGTTTACGGTTCCCCTGAGACAGGGCAAATATATGATAGGGTGGGCCGGCTGGCAGCCACCTGGGCCTGTCACCAAGGTCACTAAAGCCTTCCTGGACTTATTTCAGCTGGAGAGAATTGTATTTATTGGAACTTCTCTTGGGAAGCCTCTGTAAGTGGCCAGAAGGAGTAAGTTGCTAAGGCTCTGAGTATGGTAGAGGCGGGTGGGGAATGTTGAACCCAGAGACGTCGGGGCCACCTCACTAGAGTGGCTCCATAAACTGCCTTGTACGGAGGGTGGGCTGGGGGAGGGTCAAGCCTGGGACGGGGCCCGTCTCAGGCCCAGCAGGCAGTTTTGGGGATGTCCCAGAAGCTGGGTGCCTCCTCCACCTTCTCCTGCCGGCTTCTCCACTAACCACTTGTACAAAGGGCTGATGGGGCAAGGTGGCCAAACTGCTACCTACTCGAGAGGCCCATAGATCTTGCTGGGTCCCTGAGGCCAGGACCTGGGGCCCAGCCAGGTTGAGCCACCTTTCAGGGTCAGCAACTGTCTCAGACACAGTCAGCTTCCGGGTTCTCGTGACCCCACATATCGCGAGAGGCTATTACCAACATGCTCCAGAGGCAGCCAACTCTGAGGCTGAGACTCAAAGACCTGTTCCCCCACAAGAGAGGAACTAAGCCCAAAGAAAAGAAAGCAGGGGACCATTCAGACATTCAGCACCCCCTAGGGCTGCCCCAGTGAAGGGGGCTCAGCCTGGACTCTGAGGCCAACCCCGGATCAGTGGGGCAAGACCAGCCTATAGCCCCAGACAGGCCTCTCCCCAGAAGAGGAGCCTGACAGTGGGACCAGCCGGTGCTACCTGGGAGAGGGCAATGCAGTAAAGTGACTAGCTCAGGGTCATACCGCCAGTCAGTGGTGGAGTGGGACTTGAGAGGCCCATGTCTTCCCACTACCCTGGTCAATGTGAAACACATCAACTCTCAAGTCCAAGATGATGAAACTCTCAGATTCTCAGTCTCTTTGGGAACAGCTGGGGATTGTCTGTCCACCAGTGACAGGAGAGGCTGCCAGACACCTCTCCCACCTCCTGCTCACAGCCCCCTCCATGAGCCTGGGCGCGAGGCCCCCGCAGGCCTGAAACACTCCCAGAAGCAACAAGTCCAGCGGGTTAACAGGCTGCAGCTCCCTCTCATTTCTCCTCTTCCCCCAAACCCAAAAGCACCCTCCTCAGCAACTCTCATGGCCAACCACACCAAATTCCAAATGGCCAGCATGTTTAGTAAGAGAAGGGATCTGAAAACCTTACAAATGAAGGCGTAAAACTGTGCCTTATGGAGGCATCCAGGTATCAGAGGGCCAACACGCGTCGTGGTCCATCCCCAAGCCCTTGGCAGTTACCACTGGCAGTCTCCAATCTTCCCTAGCTGGCCAGTCCCCAGCCCCCAGCAGTCCAAATTCAGCTCCACTTGGCTCTGGCCTGCATTGAACTATGATAGGTTCTGCCACAAACACGTCTGCCTTGGGCCAGTGCTAAACACCAGTGCGCTGCCCCCAGGCACAGCCTACCCAACGGCAGAGGGGCCGCCTGCCTGGCAGCAGCAGGGAAGCCAGGCCAAATTAAACCTTGCCCCAGGCGAACCCAACAGCAGAGCCGAGGACTGATGGATCATGCTCAGTTTGGCTCCTTGGCTCTTCCCGAGCGATGTCACGCTCACTCGACAGACCCGAAGAAAAGCCCAAGGGGCAGACCTTCCTGCTCAGGCAGCCTGCCAAGAGCCCGGTGCCCAGATCCCAGTGCCAAGCCCAGGCTGGCCCCCAGCTCAAGGCGGAGGCTCGAGGACCAGGCTGGCAGAGGGGAAGCGAGGCAGCCTGGGCCGCGGCGGCTGGCGAGGCCCTTACCTTCCTCCCCGGGGGCGACGCTGCCAGCTGTTGCTGCTTGGCGATGTTCTCCGACAGGCACCAGCACACTCTCTTCTTCTGCTCCTGCGAGTGCGCCTCCAAAGTGAATAAGCACTCTGCCTTCTGACGTCAGGGAAAACAGAGAGAGGGATGGTCAGGGCTGCTCCCTGGCTCGAGGGGCTCCCAGGCCCCAGCCCATCTCTGGGCTCCAGAGGGCGAGGCTGCAACAGGGAAGGGAGCGTCCGTCCGCTAAGAGCCACAAACGCACACTAATCCCAGGTGACATCAAGGCAGCCAGAGGAGCAGGGAAACAGTTCTGGGACCAGCTGGGGAGCTATGGGCTGGATTGTGTTGGGGGAGGGGAGGGAGGCAGTGGCTCCCAACACAGTAAAGGCCTGTGGAGAGCTGTGGGACAGGGACCAGGGACAGTGAGGTCACCCCCGGGGCAGGCAGCACAAGGCTGCAGCTGGGGAGCACTCGGGGAATCCAGAGGGCCGAGGTCTCAGGCTGACGCTGTCTAGAGCCAGGGCCTCCCTGCTCCCCCACTCAGCACACTCCTCTATCACAAGGTCAAGGTGAGATGGATTGGATGGATGCTGAGCAGAACCAACCCAAGGAGCAACTCAAGTCCCTTTGAAAAGTGCCAGGTGGGCAGTGATGCTCCTCTGCAGCCCACCATGGCCTGGCACGTGAGCTGGGACTCTTCCATGACTGTTGAGCCCCACTGAGGGTAGGGTCACCTTGGGCACAGCTGTCATCTTAATAAAATCCTTCTAGGAAGGCCCTTTTCACCCGGCCCAGCCCTGTGCATGGAAGTACTGACTTTAGCAAGCTCTGGCTGTGAGGAGGAACTTTCAGGAAGAGGTCAAACCCAGGCCAGCTTTGGCACAGGCACAGGGACACTGGCCCCTGAAGCATTCAAATCATGAAAGGGGTGGGGTGGAGCCAGGAGCCCAGGGTTACCACCAGCCACCAACCAGGCAGGTGTTCTGATCAGGGCATGAAAGTGCTGACACCACCAGAATTTGGTTGTAACCTCAAAATGCTATGATGACGTGACCTCAGCCCAGGAAGCTTGGGGCATGAGCTGGAGGGAAAAGAGAAGCAGGCTGTGTTTCTACCTGGTCCTTCCTCACGGGATTTGAATTCTGCCTTTGACACTTCCTAGCTACCAACCTCAGGAAAATCAGGAGTTTTCTGTAACATAGGACTGATAATGATGTCACCTACATCCATTCCCAAGCTATTAGGAGACCAAGCTCACAAGGATGATCTCAGGTATCCTCATGCAAAAGCTATTGTTATTATTTAATAATTTATTCATTTAGTGCTTATTGAGCACCTAATATGTATCAGGGTCTCTGCTAAGCATTGGTAATAAAGATGCAAATAAGATTGACTAAGTCCTTGTCCTCAGGTTAGGAGGTAAGGACGATAAATCATTAAATAAATGATATAATTTAAAATGGTGAAAATGTCACAAAGGTCATACTTGAGCTGGGTGGTCAGAGAAGGCTTCTAAGAAAGGCTGAACTTGAGCTGAGGCCTGATGGTTAAGAAGGAGACAACAAGAAAAGTGGTTTGAGAAGTTCTTCTGGGCAAAAGGGACAGAAAATACAAAGGGCCTGTGCTGGGGGTGTTCACTGGTATTTTCTTCTTCTTTTTAAAATATTTTTAGTTGTTGATAGACTTTTATTTAATTTATTTATTTATATGAGGTGCTGAGAATCGAACCCAGTGCCTCACACATGCCAGGCCAGTGCGCTACCGCTGAGCCCCAGCCCCAGCCCTCATTGGTATCTTCTAATAGCACATTTGGGAATTTTTTTCTCTGCCCTACATCAAATCCAACCCATAGGATACCATCCTTCAGGGTGGGGCCATCTCCCACCCTGTCCCCAGGGTGCCAGCCATTCCTCTGCCACAGACAAGTACTCAGAAGATGATCTTCCTAAAAGCACCGAGAAGAGAGGGGAAGAGCCTGCTGGCTGACCTCAGAAAGGCCACTCTAACCCTCCACCTCTCACTTAACCAAGGAGCCCTCTCTTCCCACTGCAGGGGAAGGTGCAGGACCCACCCAGAAAAAGAGCAAGATTCCCCAGGAGGAAGCCCGTGGGGCAGGCACTGACCAGAGAGGCTCAGTCTCTTTCAAATTGGAAAAAAACACCACTCCAGAAAGCTGGCCCCGGCCTGATCCTTCCAGCCCTGCAAATTCCTTCATCTCCCACAGTCTTAATGTCCTCTTTCTGTTCTGAAGCAGGAATTCTGCCTTAATAATAATTCCTTTTATCTGATTATCATTTTTAAAAAGCACTTTGCCATCCATGATCTTGTTTTGATCTTGGCAATTTCATGGAAGCGGAAAACTAAGCCTCAGAGTAGCTAAGGGCCTCGCTGAGTCTTGTGGCCAATGAATCCCAGAGAGAAGACCCCAAGTCTTACAGAATTATTTGCTGAGGTTTCATCTCCAGAACCTGGGGAGGCCTCACCACCTGGCCAAGTGCCCTTGTCTGGCAGGACTGCTCTCTCCTGCAGACAAAGCCAGAAGCAGCCACAGCACCAGGCCATCAGAAGAAACTATGGGCCAATGGGTCCCCCAGCAGCGTCAGAGTTCACTGGTAGCTTTTATACCACTATCTGTTCCACGCTCCAACAGGGCAAACCCTTCCCTGCAAAAGTATGAGAAAACTTCCCTAGGCTGGAAGGACTCCCTCAGAGAGACAGGGCTACCTCCCTAATTCTGAGACAGCTTCCTCCCACCCCCCAGCCCCCACAGGACTAAGCACCTTCCTGGAGGTGCCTCAATATTTCTTCCAATAATCGTGTACGGTAGCAGCTGTGATTATTCACTGACACCACAAGAACCACCCCTTTGGGAAGCCATGTTGCTCCACTTGGAATGGAAACCCAATCATTTGTAATGATTAAATGGGATGCTAAAAGATTCTGCTGCCAAAGCACTTAGCCCAGCGCCTCCTGCGGAATGTCCCTTGGAAAGCCATATTTCCCTGCCTGGCATGGCCACCATATTGCCTGTGTCAGCAGCAGAGCATAGGGCTGGAACCCTCAAAAATGCTGGAGGACCCAGAAGGCTTCCTAGGAACCACGGACAAACCCAGGCCTGGCCCGGGACAGGGGCTGGCTGTCTTAGATGGGAAAACATTTTGAGGAGCTCAAGCTTTGCAGACTGGCCTGGCCAACAGGAAGAGCAACGCTCCAGCCCCCTCCAGGGAAGCTGAATCTCCATCTCCCTCAATCTGCCTAAAGTGGGGACCCTCATTGCCCTCTCTGCCTGCACATGTGAACCATCTCTCAGACCAGTGTGTGCTCTAAGTGACCCAACTTGTTGGTTTCATGCTGACTTGAACTTTGCCCTCAATACCAGGCTCCAGGGTCAAGGCCGTGAGCCATGCAAAAGGCATCCTCACATAATTCACATAACCCACGGGGTGGTCATCCACGCACAGACCGCTCAACAGTACAAGCCCTGAGCAAATGGCACTGGGCCCAGACCCCTGCTCTTAAACATGGCCATCCTCAAATCTAAACAGACAACCCAGCTCCTCATGGCTTCTCTGAAACCCCCATCTTGCCTCACCTCCTTGCTCCTGAATTAATTTCACTTTGATAAAAACCAAAACCTTTTCATCTATGGCTGAAGTTTGTTCACTTGCTTTGGCGAGCATGTTCTCACTGTTGAGTTCTCCTGGCAAGTTCTCCTAGTGCATGGTATGGGGAGGAAGGAAAGTCACAGCTGTTCCCATTCTCCAGATGAGAAAACTAAGGCTCACAGGGATTAAGTCCGTCTCAAGCCTCCTCCTGAGCCTGTGATCTGTTGTGCTTGTACCACTGTGTAAGCACATCACAGAAAATGTGAGTTTTCTTTTTAAAAGATCAATAAATCATTTGTTGTCTCGCTAATGGAGGGTAAATGAATACGAAAAGCACTTCCTCTTGCTGTGAATCTGATAATAATAGTAGCTGCCTCTCATTGGGCACTCTGTGCCAGGCTCTGTGCTAAGTGCTTTGGATGCACTGTTTCATTGAATCTCATTTAATCATTACAACCCTGCAAAGTAGGCCTCCTCGCCTTGGGTCACAGAGAAGTATATAACTTGCCCAGGAAAAGGTGAAGCCAAGATTCGAATGTAAGTCCTCCTTAGTCCAAAGTGAGGGAATGGTCCCTAGCCTACATGATCATCCACCCAATGCCCCCTGTGCTCCCATGCCCATCCTGGGCTGCATCTGTCCCATGGATTTGCAGGGGCTGAGGGACACCTGTCCAGGGACTAGACCCAGGACTAAGGACTGCTTAGGGTGACCTTCCTCTGGACTTGGAGCTGGGGAACAATTAGAAAGCTGCTACCACACAGGCAGTGGGGTCCTCTAGTGCAGAATGGAAACACCTCTCCAAACCTTGACTCATCCCCCTGGTTTCTGCTTAGGGCGCCACTTGCCCATCAGACAATGAAGAGAAGTCACTTGGTGGAAGTTCCAACTAAGACGCGAGTTTGGGGCCCTCCACGGAACCCAAAGCAGCCCTGTGGAGACTGTGCCAGCTACAGAGCAAGCAGGCGTCTGTTCTCCCTTGCATTAGACTTGCCTCTCATAAATAGAACCCATTAGGAGAAGAGAGACTTCCAGTTGCTTGTGAGCTGCAATCTCCCAGCCCCCTGGGGTCAGATCACCTGGTACTTCACTGAAATAAAAGGCCCCGAATCAATATCCCTTCTTCACTCTTTGGAGGGCTAGGACACCACAGATCCAATGGAGCAAAAGTGCTTTTCTCTGGGAAAAACAAACCCAGCCTGGCAGGAAGCTCTCTTGGTATTAAAGGTCCCGGAGCTGCTGGAGAGAATCAGAATCCAGAATGACAGCGCTAGGGGACCAGCCTGGATCATGGCTTCTCCTGTCTGCACCCTGTGTGCTTGGCTCTGTAGAACTGGACACCCCCCGGCACTGAAGCTATTCCCTGTGTCCCAGTGGGAATGTGGCTGACCCAGGGGAGGACATCCAATGCCCTTGGGTCTGTATTCCGGGCCACTGAGTCCCCAGTTCCTTCTTGGGAGTCCCCAGTTCCTTCTCAGAAGGGTATATTCCTCTTGGCCAGCCGATAGACCATGTCCCACCCCCAGGGTCTGAACAGTGTGGACTCTCCCACCAGTGTAGACAGGTTCCCAGGACTATTGAGTGAAGCAGACTTAAGGGGAGGCAGAGGGCAGGAGTGAGCCTAATGAGTCCCTCCTTAGAAATGACGCCACCCTGCCCACACATTAGCAGAGATACAAGATTGAGAATAGAAAATTCACTGAAAATTGAAAAGAACTTGTGTGGCTCAGTGGCTCTCAATATTTTCATCACCAAGGACCTCTTTGGTTAACCCCCAGGTTTCACGATATTTTTTCTGCCAAGTCGTATCAAGCAATAAGTTGTTTGCCTAATTTTGCTCTGCATCCAAAGCACCTAGCACAGAGCCTGGCACAGAGTGCCCAATGAGTGTTTTTCTGGAGCCTCCTCCCTCCTGTTCGAAGATCCCAAAATCAAGCATGTAAGCATGGGATAACCAGGAGAGTCCACCTCTCTGAGCGGGGATCCGTCCAGCCCAAACACACACACTTTGTGTTTGCTTTAGCCTGTGTTATCTGGCCTAGGGAATGGTACGATCACCTTTGGGGCCTTTGGGGCCTTTGGAAACACTGATGAGACCCCGTAGGAGTGGAGTGTAGGTGTTACTTCCTGGAAAAAGACAACCAAAAAAGGCAGGTGCAGGAGCCAGGGCAATCTCTAGAGGAAGGGCTGCTAAATAAATAAACAGGGTGAAGTGCAGCTGTCGGGCTGCGCCCTCATTATTCGAGCTGAGCAGGAGATCTCAGGAGCTGTCCTGAGCGCCATCTTGTCCACTGCTCTTTCCCACAAAGCTAAGAGACAGGGACACTGACTGCCATTCTTGTTCAACAGAGCAAGAGGCAGCCCTTCTGGATTTGCCCTGGATCGTGCAAGAGCCTTGGGGAGGCCAGCATCAGAACCCTCCTCCAGAACCCGGCCCCAGGTCTTCCCTCATGCCCCAAGTTCAGAGAAAGGGACTCACCTCTGCTAGATACAGCACACAGAATTTCAAGTCTTCTGAAGAACCTTTGAAAGAACAAAAAGTAAGGCTGGTGTTAGCATTGGCTGAAGAGTCTCAGCTGGGACACAGCCCAGCTGTCCCAGCTGTCTCGCCCCGAAGGCTGCAGGTGCTGCTTCCTGGGAAAAGCGGGAGCAAGAGGAAGGCACAGGGTGCAGAGCCCACTAATTAGCCAACCAGGGTGATGCACGGTTGTAAGTCGCCCATAGGTCAGCGTGAAAGGCATCCCCAGGAGAGGCACCCTGAGCACCCTTTGGGCATCCAACAGGCAGGCACAGGGAGCTGTCATAGATCCCAGGAGGCCTCCTCCTTCCTGCGATCCTGCTACCAGGGGCGTGCAGGCAGCACACACCTGGGTTTCCCTTTAAACACCCCAATTGCCTTGGCTATTCTGAAATTCAACAAGGAGCCATTTGGGACCTGGAGGTGAGGAGCTTGTTTCCCTCCAAGAAACACGGGGGCCAAGGAAGGGCAATCCCCAGTCACGGGCTTTCTAAGTAGGTTTCCTGTGTGTTTTCCTGGAGCCTCTTCCCTTCTGCTCGAGGATCCCCAAATCGACCATTTACCAACCTCTGCGCCTGCAGAGCGCTGGAAGGGACTGTCAATCATTCCCTTCTCCTCCAGCAGAAGAGCCAAGGCACAGCCCAAGGGCCCAGAGGTGACCCCCAGCTGTTGGCAAGGGCATCCTGGAGGAGAACCTTCCTGAGCTAGAACTCAAGATGGGAAGGTGGAACAGCCTGAGCAAGGGCGAGGACAGCGAGAAGCAGCAGCTGTGTCCAAGAGACATCGAGTGCAGAGGAGAAGCTGCTGCCTCCTCCAGGACACCTGCGCTGGCCACCGGGCCAGTCCTTAGGCCCTGGCAGCACTCCCCATTGGGACACTTGTCTGAACACAGGACGGGGATGGATGATGGAAACTCCCTGCACTTTAAGCAATTGACTTCAGCAGCAGCCTGTCACTTTTGAGGACGCAACCATACAGCAACGCTGAAAGCCCCAGAGATCTCTGGAGTGCGACAGTGCTGTGGTCCAAATGTTGCTTCAAGTGCTTTCCATGTATCAGCTCAAGAGCTGCGGGGTAGCTCAGCGGCAGAGCGCTTGCCCGCCATGTATCAGCCCACCCCACAAGGACCCCAAGACGGGGAGCCAGGGGTCAACTCGGCAGCCTGGTCCACAGCCCGCCTCTCAAGGCCTACCTCGAAAACACTGGGCACAAAGCACACTCTGCAACACACACTTGAAGCAAAGAAATTGTCGAAGAACCAAAATTTGTCACAAAGAAAAGGCAGCAAGGTAAAAATAGAAATTGTGGGTCAAGCCAACTCCCTAGTAAAGCAGAGAGTGGGGCGCTGGTGGGTGAAGGCCAGGTCCCCTCCAAGCAGGAACACGGGCAGTTCTCTGGGCCCAAATCTCCTGAGGGCCAGAGCCAGACAAAAACAGCCCCGAACTAAGTGGGGGTCTACTTCGGACTAGGAATAAATCTTCCTGATTTCCCACTGGAGACGGGCTGGGGAGGGAGGCCTCCTGCCTAAGAAATCATCATGTCGAAGGAAACTAATTCCAAAGCTTCTGCTGGTTCCTTGTGTTGTGGGGGGTGTGAAGACAAAAGGAGGTGGTTTCTTCCTTTTAAGAAAACACTTGACTTTCCAGAAGCAGACCTTAGTGCAGAGGCAGAGCCAAAGAGATCTATGGAGGAAGAATGACAGAAATTCGGGTTTTAGAAGCTGGCAGTGAGGACGGAAGGCTCTAGGAGGAAGAGGAGCGCCCAGGACGTGAAATCCTCGAGGAGGCAGGAGCGAGGCTGGGGGCCTCCCCGCGGAGTCTGCTGTGAAGCCAGCTCCTGCTGCCCTGACCTCCCTGCATTGCTGCAAACTTCCGCTGGAATCTGCTCCAGTCCCAGCCGGGTGCTGGCAGCACTGTGACAGAGGATGGAATGGGGGCAGCACTCAGCATGAGTCAGAGCCTCATAAAAGAACGACAAACCAAGGGAGCCTAGGGGGCCAGGGAGGAGCTACTGCGGCCACCGAAAAGCAGGGGCAAGGGGGCTGACCCAAAGAGAGCCTCAGGGCCATGGTTTGGGTCTGGAATGTCCTCAAAAGCCCATGCGGTGGACAGGGTCCCCAAATCAGCAAGGTTCAGAGGCGGGGCTTTTAGGCAATGATTAGATCACTGGTGGGGACTCTGAACTCATCAGGGGATTGATCCATTAATCCACTGACAGCTTAATGGACCACTGAGAGGTGGGACCTATTGGAGGGAGTGGGTCACTTGGAGGGTGTGCCCTGGAAGCACTGATCTTCCCCCAGCCCCTTCCTCTCTCTGCCTGGATGCCATCATCTGAGCAGCTCCCTTCTGCCATGCCCTACTGCCACCATGCTCACCTCGGGCCCAGAGCAATGGAGTCAGCTAACCACGGACAAAATCCTCTAAAACCATGAGCCCAAATAAATCTTTCCTCCTCCAAGTTGTTCTTGCCAGGTATTTTAATCACAGTAACAAAAAGCTAACACACTTCCCTCCTGGAACATTAAGGCTGGCACTTGCCTCACACATGTGAGGCACTGAGTTTGATCCTCAGCACCACATGAAAACAAAAAAGACTGGGGCTTTTTGAACTACTGAGAGGTGGGACCTAGTTGGAGGAAGTAGGTCACATAAAAAGACTGGGGCTAGTGTGGAAAAGAGACTCTGAGGCAGCGTGTGCTGGGGTTTTCCTCGCAACATTCTAACTGCCTCCGCCATTTTGAAACTCAGTGGGGAGCCATTAACAGTTCCAGAGTGGGCCTCCCTTCCCAGGAAGGAATGCACGGGCCTTGCAGGGCCGATCTCTAAACATGAGCTAAATGGAGCCCAGAGGGGTCTTCCTGGCCCAGGTCTGACCCCTCTGTTATTTTCCCAGAGCCCTTTCAGGCCTGGCCTAAAATCCCAACTCAACCATTCACCAAATCCTCTTCACCCTCTGAAGCAGGCCAGGAGGGCTGCAATCTCCATTCCCCAGATACACAGACCAAGGCCCAGGGAGGGGAAACAACCTGTATAGGGCACAGTGCGTCAGTGGCAGAGCTGAGATTTGACCAGGCATCCCACCCCCAAAGCCTGTGGTCCTGACTGCTGTGTCACACTTCTGCCCTGCCACACAGGTCATTCCACCAGGCTGGGAGCTCCAGACAGGGACATGCCTCTTCCTCTGCTCTGGCCCCAATGGCGAGCACCAAGGTGGGCCCTGAGGACAGGTCAGCAAATGTCAATTGAGACTTAACTCCGAGTACTCTAGCAGCTGGGACCAAAGCCACTGAGTTCCCAAGTGAGAACCTGGCTCCTCAAGGTGGCTAGAGAGCCCATGAGTCAGCCGGACATTTCCAGGACACGTCTGAGAGACCAGGGCAGGCCAGGAAGATACACTGTGGGCGTGATGCTGGCCGCCTGGGAGGCAGAAACACAAAGAGGAGCAGAGCCAGCAGGCGGCAGAGGCAGGAAGAGACCACAATGGGCCCTGGCTGACCGGAGATGTCCCAATTGTTAGCTCCAGCCTTCTGCCTGTTCCCATTACACTGCCATTCAGGCCTCCTGAACTCGGGGAAAGCTGGGCAGGAGGAGGCAGGCAGGCTTGAAGAGACCACCAGCCAGGAGCCAAGGGGGAGGGGAGCCACCCCCAGCTCCCAAACTGCTGCGTACTTCTGGTCTCCTTTTAGTCGTGAAGTCAGTCCCCCAACAAGCATTTGTGCGCACCCATAATGTCCCATGCCCTAGCAAGGCCCTGGGAGTGTGCCTGGCCAGCAAAAGTGAGGGCTCCTCAGGCAAGTCACAAGGGAGTCCTTGGTCCCTAGGGTCGGGTGGATTCTCCACAGACACAGCCTTTTCCGGCCCCAGCCTACAGGAAAGGCTGGATACACCCCTTCTTTACATCTTCTCGGCCCCAAATGAATTCTGTGAATGTATTAATTTGAAAGAGACAACAAGAAGCTTAGGAGCTTCAGGTAGAGACCATTGTGCCCCCAGGGGCTGAGGCCGAGTGTCTCATGGCAGCCTCACCAGGCTCCTGCTCCAGCACCGAGTCTCCTGGGCCCTGGGCAGGAGGGCAGGAAATCAGGCGCCAGGACTCAGAACAGCAGGTCCTACAGCTCCAACCCTGAGAGGAGCAGAGGGGGCACTGGACCTCGTGAACCTCTGGAGCCATCTCTGGGGGTGGTTGGGGGCACTCCAGGGCCCACTGTGGCCCAGAAAGAAGTCTTACACACCAGAGCACGCACCCTAGCTGCCCGGCATCATGGAGCCTTTCCTTCACCCTCAACCATTTCCCCAGAGGCTGCTCCAAACCGTGTCAGGCCTGAGGTCTGCCCAACAAATCCAGAGCAGGCACATCTTCTCCCATGCCAACCCTATGCCAGGCTCTGATGTCCCTGGTCATCTCTTCTGAGGCACACTGCCTTGGCCACCCTCACTCCTCAGCCCTCTGCAGGCAGAAGTGGTCTTTAGGTCAAGGAGGCCACGCCTGCACCAGACTGTGCCTGACACACAGCTCAGCATCTGGAGAGCTCTCCTGCCTCATGACCAGGCCCCCACCACCACCCTGACCATGTGTCCCTGTGAGGGATGGAGCGCACCCTTCCTCTAACTTCAAGTCTTGGGTCTGGGGGCTCCAGAGGGGAAAAAACAACTGACTCCCAGTCCAGGCCCCCCAAGGGGTGGAGACAGGGCAGCCTGGCACTGTCCATCTTCTCCCAGCACCCATGGGGGTCCCAACAGAGGGTGTCAGGACTGGAAGCTAACACAGAAGCCTGACCCAACCCTTGTTTCACAGTCAGAGAAGCCGATCAGAAATGGGAATGAGGCAGCCAAAGTCACAGAACATGAGCAGCAAAGCCAGACCCCCACCTCCAGCTACGCCCTCAGCTCCTCCATCCCTTCCTCTGCCCACCCTGACCTCCACCTAAAGCACAGCCAGTCGGAGCCCCCTTCTCTTCCCTCCCTCCCTGTATCTGGAAGCTGAGCAAACAAGGGTGCTAGGCTAGTGGCCCCAGAACTACAATAACACAGCAGAGTTGGGGTTCAGTTCTAGTCCCCCTCGGGGTATGTCTCTGAGCTCTGCCTGCCCAGGGCACCTCAGATTCAACTGGCCTGCACTATCTGCACTGCGGGATGGCAGGGGCAGCAGAGGAGAGGGGGTGCCCTAAGCATGTATGCAGGGTGTGCACCAGCGCAGGGAAGCCGGGTGCCAGGGAGCAGGGAGCAGCTGGCGGGCAGCAAGGAAGCCAAGGGCAGAGTCCACTGGCAGGGCACAGGGGAGCACCCAGAAAGCTGGTGCCTGCGCTGAGGACGCCTCTTACCACTGGCCCTGGGTCAGGCTGAGCCAGCCTGCTCGGAGGGAGGGGCTGGCCCCAAGTGAAGTGACTTGCTTTTCTTTTCAGTGGCCACCCTGGTCAGTGAAAGCCGGAGAGGAAGAGTTGAAAGCCATTTCCCACGGGGAGGTGAGAGTGGAATTTTGTCACGGGGACACAGCGGGCTTCCAAGGAGGAAGGCCAGCCGGGGCACCCAACACGCAGGATGGGTCCACGAGCAGTCAGGAAGTTTCCCTGGAGCAAAACCCACCCAAACAGAATTCTTTCTCTGGGTCACATTTTCCCCCTGTTGCCCGTGCTCAAACAGGTCTGTTGTTGTTTTCGTGATCCAGGAGAGGAAATCGGGCCCCTCTCAGCGCAGACCTCAGGCGCCAAACCAAACTGCTGGACACACACTCCCAGCTGGCTTCCCGTTCCCCGGCGGACCAGGGCACGTGGAAAGTTCTGGGTTAGAAATCCACTCCATGTTCCTGCATGCTGCGTTCACCAGCCCCAGCCACACGCACTCCCGCTGCCCCCAGCTCTGGCCAGGGCCATGTGGCTGGCTGAGGAGGGGCCAGTAGTCACGTCTGCAGGCAGGCACAGTGAGTGGGATGGCAACAAGCATTTATCAGGCACCTATTGTGGGCCAGGCACTTTGCATGAATGACCTAATTGAACCCAACAACCTTCTGAGATACTATTATTATCTTCATTTACACATGAGGAAATAGGCTCAGAGAGGTTGAATAATCTCCCAAGGTCACACCAGTAAGGATGAGCAGAACCAAGATTTCATGATGGGTCTGAGTCCAAAGCTCTTCCATTTCATAGCCTCCCTGGAAGATCTCTAGAATAGAACCTCCCAAAAAAGCTCGAGGTCTACAGAAGGCTGGGATGGTCTAGAATGGAACAAGAGTACCTGAGAGGCTGCCAGGGGCAGAGCCCGACCAGAGAGCACACTCAAATGACCCACAGCTGGCAGCCAGGCTCCTGAGGGGCTCCCAAACCAGCCATCTGGCTGCCCACGGCAGGGGCACTCGTGCGTCCAGGCCCTGCCTACCTTCCTGCAGCGTCACGCTCTGGAGGTAGAGGGGATTCCTCAGGACACTGCAGCGACCAGGCTCGTCCTCTTTGGTGAAGAGCAGCAGATCCGAGTAGGCAAACAGCGTCACCTGCACCAGGAAACAACAGACAGAACCAGCTGCTCCGCTGTTCCCTGGACGTGGGCAGCCACAACCTCCCTGGAGGTCTGTGCCACACATCCTCCTGGTCATCTCAGGTAGAACCAGGGGCAGCTCCAGTGTGGCCCAGCCCATGGGGGACCCACTCTGCAGGGCACACAGCCCCCAGTTTTCTCGAGTCCCCTCCTTGAAGTAGGAAATAATGAGCAAGAAGAAAAACAGCCCTCACCCTCTACAGCCAGCAGCTTCTACCAGCTCCTCTCCAGCCAGGTGCCCCCAGACCCTCTCCTGGACTGGCCATGCCCACGCCTAGGAGCTCCAACCCTGAGCCTGCTCCTCCTCCACCTCTTGGCCCAATGGAATGAAGCATCATGTGGCCTGAAGTCATTTAGATACCTTGCAGGTAATTTTAACTGCATTGAGAAATCAGTTCAAGAAAAGCCAGTTACGTCCATTCCAATACAGACTTGTACAGAACTTTATCTCCCGTATGTTCTAGCCGCTCCAAAAACAAAGGAAAAGGCTATTTTTAGACATTATAGGTAAACTGACGGGCATGCTTGGCATACTTTTAAGCTAAAAAAAAAAAAACCCAGTGGATCCTCTACAGCCCGGACCGCTTACATTGCTCTTTGTTTTGGAAATCCTGTAGTGGCCTTCAGTTAAAAGCAATAAAATCCAATTTTAGATGCGCCCCCAAAACACAAAGTAGTATTCATTCTGGGACGTTCTTTTTGCGATGTCAAAAACCGACCCTGCCTCCCTTTCTGAAGTAAGAAAAGTCAGCTTGGAGCCTGCTGAGGACACACGAGCGTGTGCTGGATGGTGAGCCAAGTTTAAAAAGCCAGAGTGCTGACGCTGAGCCACAGGCCGTCAGAGATGACCCGCAACTCCACTTCTCAGATTCTTCCTACAGAAGTCAAGAACACACAAATAGGAACAGAGAAGGAAGTGCTCAGTGGCATTTCTGAAATTAAAAAAAAAAAAAAGAAAGAAAGAAAACATAAATGCCCATCAAGAGAGAATGGATAAAATAAATTACGCTGCTTTCAAATGGCACAATTTTATGCAACTATTAAAAGAACAAAGTAGAGCTATGTGGGCAGAAATAGAAATCTGTCTCTCATAAACTGAAACAGAGCCGTGTGCAAAAATACCTAGAATATAATGCAGTTTTGTCAAACAAAACTATAAATCTCTCCGTATGCATTTGTGTGTGTGTGTGTGTGTGTGTGTGTGTGTGGTACTGGGGACTGAACCCAGGGCCTTGTGCATGGGAGGCAAGCACTCTACCAACTGAGCTCTACCCCCAGCCCTCTCCATATGCATTCTTTAAATATCTAAGGTACTCCTGGCTCTCCTCACTCTGGAGATTGGGGATTTGACTTTCTTCATTTCTTTTTAATTTGCATTATATTACAGTGGGACTCTGTCCCTTCTGTAATTTAAAAGTATGCAATACACATTTCAAGGCCCACTTGTGGCTTGAGCATTGCACAAACACCGAGATTGAGAGGATCAGGGCCACAGAGACAACAGGAAGATGTTCTTGAGCAGGGGGCCTCAGGGCTCCTGCTTCTCCAGTGGGACCCAAACACAAAGACTCCAGAACTCTGGGCTGGAAGGAATCTTAATGGTGATCTTATCCAACTCACTTCCCAGCACACCCTATCATAATACAGCCCAACAGAAGCCTCCATTTGTTGAATACTCTCTATGGATCATCACTTAAATAACGCCGTCACCCTTTACAGATAAAGACCCTACAGCTCAGAGAGGTTAAGTGACCTGTCTACAGCTACACAGCCAGAAACCACTACCCAGATCCAAAAGCTCTCACTATCCAGAGAGAGAGCAAATATGCCTACAACTGGCCTGTCCCTAGATGTGCAAGAATCCAAACAGGGACTAAAGAGAGGCGCTAAGGAGACCCAAAATATAAGATAGTAAAGGAAGGGGAAGAAAATAATCAAGAGTTCAGAAGGATTCAAGGGGTTGGCTGTCTGGGGAGAGAAATACAAAGTCCAAGCAAAGGAGAGAGGATGCCACAGTAGCCGGAAACACTAGGCAAATACTCAAGCTCCCACAAAACATGTCCCCAAACCAGGGAAATCTGGCTGTCACCTCCAAACACACAGGGAGGCTGTCAGGGGCAGAGTTGGAGGATACAACCTGCCAGGAGCCAAGAAAGTCAAACGTGGCCCAGGCCCAGAGAGGGCTGGACAGAGTGCACAGGGGAGGAGCCATGGGCAATGTGGGAAAAGCCCCCGGCCACTGCCCCAGCCCAGACTCCCAGAGCTGAGAATATGGTCTAGACAGGAAGTGATTAAGGCATGAATGAAGAATTTCCCCAAAGGTCAGGTCAGGGAAAGGACAGAGCTGGCACACAGCGGGCCGTGGTGCAGAGGGCAAGCGTGCCAGGGGAGAGCCTCAGACCCCTCCCAGCACAAGGGCATCGGCTGGCCTCCTCCAGGAGTCGTCCCAGGGCCCACAAGAGTGAGGCCTAGCTCCAGGGTCCAGTTACCTGCGGCCTTCCCCCACTGGCCAGGGGTCCTCCAGGTGTCTTGCCCACACAGGCGCTGAGGACACATCTGTTTTCCCAAGGGTCAAGGGTTGAGGGATGGCTTAGGGAATCCTTACAACCTGGAAGGCTGTCCTCCCAGGTGGCCCCAACCAAGCCTTCTCCTGGGGACCTGGCCTCAGGGCAGGATTTGCAGAAAAGACCTTGGTGACTTAGTTAATGGTAAACTCAGTGAGTCAGTGTATAAAAAGAGGGTGTGTCTGTCTCGGGCCTCACAGAATTCCTGCAGCCTCGCACAGGGCCTGGCCACAGGCAGATGCTCCGCAGCTCTTGTCTGAACGTCTAAAAGAAGCAGTTCCAAACTGCTGATTGACCTCTGGGTACATGCAGCAAATCTGTGACTTCTGGGGCAGAGGATGCATGGTGTGGAACTGGATCGTCACAGATCATCACAAACTTGAGCATGCCCGGAGAAGAAATGGGACAAAGAAGCAAACAGGGAACATTTCAGAAATAAAGAATTCTGCTGAAGGTAACAGAGAACTCCCTACAATTTAGACCTCTCCAAAAAACAAAACCACTGCTCAGAGAGGCTACCTCTCTGCAGATTTAGAACTTCCAGGAAAACCATTAGCTGGAAAGTTACAGAGAAAAGTTAGGCACAGTGGTGGACACTAGTAGTCCCAGCAACTTGGGAGGCTAAGGCAGGACGATCGTAAGTTTTGAGGACAGACTGGGCAACTTAGCAAGGCCCTGTCTCGAAATCCCTTTAAAATATGAATAAGAAGGATTGGGGATTTAACTCAGTGGCAAAGCACCCCCGAGTTCAATTCCAGTACTACAAAAAAATTTCAGGAAAACAAATATCAGGGATGAGCACTGAGAGCCCAACCAATACTAGATTCTGTGAAGTTACCCAAATCCCTCTGAAATTGGTTTCTATTTTTAGTCTGAGTAACATGATAGGGTACAGTAATCCTCATATTTGGTTGCTATCATACTTCAAGAGAAAGGGATATATTTATTTTACTTGTCTTCAAATCACTTCCTTCAATCTTCAAGCAGAGGGGGAGGGCATCTCTTGGTTCTAAGGTTCCAAAGATCCACGAGGCAAATATTTTTTGGATGAAGTGTAACTATGGCTGTGGCTTGGCTTGTGTTTCTTTGTTTTTAAACAAACATGTCAGGACAGTGTGGGATCATAAAAGGCATTTCTGAGCTGTACTCAGTTATACTAATCCTGGCTCCATTCCTCACCAGCCTTGAGACCCTCAGGCCCCAGTTAATCTCACCAGAACCTCAGTTTCCTTGTCTGCAAAGTGGGGACAATCATGACTCTCCAGGAGACATGCAAGAGCTAATCGGGAGCAAGTATATAAAATGCATGTGTGGTAAAGGTATACAGTGGGTGCTCAATATTTGCAGGTTGAAGAGTGAATTTAGACAGATGTGTGTTTCAGGGTGGCCGCAATCCCTGATGGCCTTCTTCGGGGTCTGGTGGATGTGTGGTCACACCTCGCTGTCCCGGCACACCTGACAGCAATGTCACACACTCACCAAGCACAGCTCCTAAACTCAGATCTCACCAGATGAGGTCTTGCTTCTACTAAGGCAATTCAGAAGAGAGGCCGAGATTCTTAAGAAAGTTCCCAAAGTGGGGATCCAGAAAGACCGTAAGCAAAACCAGTGTTGGGGGATTAAGTACGCGGTCTACCTAAGGAGCCCCCTTGAAAAAAAGCAATGCTGATTTGAACTTGAGGGTTCTGGTCCTCTTGTTGGAAAACAAAACAAAACAAAAAAAGGTGACCCTCCTGCTCTAGGGACAATCGCACAGAGTGTGCCCAGATACTTAGGCTGTGAAGCTTAAGACCCTGCCTCGAATACAGACCATCCCACCATTCGGATGGGGAGGCAGAAGAAGAGGGGAGAGGTGACAAGAGACCCAGCAGCAGAGCTGGGGCTGCACACAGGCTCCTGCTCCAAGCTTATCTTTCCACTGCCCCAAGCAGCCACTCGGCCCGGCAGACCCAGCTCGGCAGTAAGCCCTCTGCCCTCGGCTCCTGGCCCCTGGGTACCCAAGCATTTCTATTCCCAAGTAGTTTTCTGGGGCTGAGCTGGAACCTGGCCAGCTCTGGGGAGTGTGTGGGTCAGAAAAGAGCTCCCAGTTCGAGAAGCAGGGGCCAACTCCTGGGAGGAATGGCTTGGCCTGCACTCTGACCCCTGCTGGCAGAGCTGGCGCTCGGGAGAAATCAGACTCATCTCAGAAGAGGATCTGGCATTTGGGTTAATACAGACTCAGAAAATTCAAGTAATTGATGTGCCTCCAGAAATTCTCTTTGGCTAACAGCTTGAATCTTCTCACCGACAAAGCCACTCGTCACAGCTGGGACACACTGCCAGCTCTTCTCCTTAGAGGAAGCTGGGATAGGGAATGGGGTGTCTTTAGAGGCTGGGGGATGTCTAACCATCAAAGATGTCCTAACAGCTTTGAGAGGACTGAGCTGCCCGTCACTGACAGCGTGCAGGAAAAGGCTGGGTGGCCATTCGGTCAAGAGAACAGGGGGCGCAAGGGGGTGTTAGAAGGGTTGTTAGGTTGTATGATTCCAAGACCATCTGGAGGAGAGAAAAGTGCAGGGTACAGAGGATGGCAAGGACAGCCGGCAGGGAACGCGTGCCACCTTACCTGGGTAGCCTTGTTCCTCCCCTCGTACAGCAGCAGCTCCTCCGACAACAGGAGGGTCCGGGCAGGGTTGCAGAGATCTAGAGGCTGAAACAAGGCAGGGCTCGAGTGAGTGGGCAGTGCAGAGGCCCGGGGCACGGCAGTTTGCCAAAACCAGCCTCAGAGAGAAGACTGCGGCCCGCCCCCTCGCAAGAACCCACACGCCCCCACCACCCAAGGGACGGAAACAGAAAGACAGATGAGCCTGTCCTGTGTGGAACGGTGGCTGTCACCTTCTCCACCAGCCCTCACGGTGACGGCTGTGCTCTGACAGGAAGTCCAACCACACACTTGGTCAAGCAGAGGGGGAGGGGGTCTCTTGGTTCCAGCTGCCTGCCCCCTGCTCTGAGCTCCTAGGCCCTGGCAGCCCCCACACCCCGGCTCTGTCCTGCTCTCATCTCCCAGGAAGGTCTTTGCTGTCCAGCCCAGGAGGCATCCTGAGAACCACACCCGAGAGATCTGGCCACTGGAGTCCCTTCGAGGCCTATCCCTGCTGTGCATTCATAACACACTGCCGCTGACTGCCTCCTCCTTGGCCATCAGGTCTCCAGGAACAATTCCCACCCAAACTTCTCACCCCAATGTCCTGTCCCCATGCAGCTCAGAGAGAGCTCCCCATGCCCTAGGTTCCAGCAGGACGTGACCTGGTGAATGTGCATCTGTGACGTGGCTCTAACTACCCAACCTCAAGCCAGGGGCCGGAGGAAAGGTAAAAGTCCCCAGGACACGCAACAGCCTCCGCGGATCTGATCAACAAGCCACGAGGCGAGACCTGCGTGAATATATGCTGTCTGGTCCTCATTAAATAGCACTCAAAAAAGGCCAAACAAAACATGTTTTTTAGGGAAACATGCACAGATGGTAAAACTGAAAAAAAGCAAGGAAATGTTCCCCATCAGGCCAGGCCGGTGGGAAGCAAGGGCATTAGGATCAGGGAGAGCATGCAGGCTTCCAGGCTGGCAACGAGGGACAATTCCTTTATCTCAGTGCATATTTGTGACATAATTTGTACATTTAAGTGTTAGGCCCTTTTTAGTTTATATGGTATGCAATTTTAAAATTTTCAAAAAGTTTCCATTACTTTTTTTAAAAAATCAATTTTAGTTTTATATCAAAATTTAAAAAACAATAAATAACCCCCAGGGATGCCAAGACCTTTGGGTCACAGCCCAAGACACAGACTCACAGACAGACAGAGGCCAGGCCCACAGGCGTGGAGAGAGAGGAGAGGTGTGCTGCTGGCCACAGACACACGGCATCTAGCCAAGCAGGCATTCTAAGATCCACTGACTATGACAGACCCAGGATGGGATGCCAGGAAGACCAGAGGAGGGCAGGGGCAGAAGTGACACCCCTGGGACCGTGTCACCTCCGTGCTGCTGATGAGAGAATGAATGGGATCATCCTGGTACGCAGCTTGTTCACGTGTAAAGAGGCCTCCACGTGCGTGGCTCAGCCTTTTCACTTCCAAGAATCTTTCCAAAGGCAAAGAATCAGAGAGGCCATTCATGTGCCAGGATTTTCATTACAGAGCAGATTACGATAGCAAAGGAGGAGAAGAGTGGACACGTATTTGAAGGGAGGACGGGTGAGACAAGCCTGGCAGGTGATAAAGGATTGGGCGACTGCCACACGACCCAGACTTCAGGAGCATCTAGTGAGTGGGAGATGCTCTTGCTACCGTGTTTGTTTAAAAACAGCAAGAGGAGGGGCTGGGGATGTGGCTCAAGCGGTAGTGTGCTCGCCTGGCATGCGTGCGGCACGGGTTCGATCCTCAGCACCACATACAAACAAAGATGTTGTGTCCGCCGAAAACTAAAAAAAAAATAAATATTAAAAAAAATTCTCTCTCCCTCCCTCTCTCACTCTATCTTTAAAAAAAAAACAGCAAAAGGATACATAGAATAAAATCTACTTTTTTTAAATGTGTATATATATATAGATGTGAACACAGAAAAGGCACATCTCGATAGTCATACTGGCTATTATCTTGTTGATGGAATAAAGATTATTTTTAAAGAGAAGGTGAGAGAAATGCAGGAGAAGAAGAGGAAGGAGGAGGAGGAGAGGGAGAGCCAAAAGCATCCCGGGCCACAAAGCTCTCCTTCAGCCAGTTCTGAACCAATCACTGGCCAAGCCAAGGAGCGGATGCCTCACATGAGAGCACCTGTATGCACTGCCCTGGGCCAGACAAAGAGAAAGCCAGGAGGGAAGGAGGGGGCCCTCTGTGCTCCATGTCCTCCTGGAGACTTTAGCCTGCTCACGTGACCTCAGAATCCTGAGCATCCGAAGCCATTTGTCTTTCCCAAAAGGAGAGTCCTGCGTCCTGGGACCCACACCCGACCTGGTGCTCACTTCCTCCTGAGGGGACCCTTGGGGCCAGCCTGACAAGCTCACCTGTACAAAGATGGGGAACACCAGGACTTTGGGGGCCAGGGTGACATAGGTGCCATAGCTTGAGTGCGTGGCATGCGGCCTCAGGACAGGGCAGTCCTGGTAGTTCCCGTGGCCCTTCACGGTCTGCACTGTCTTCATCAACCGGGACTTCTTCCCCAGGCCCGTGTAGGACTTTCCTTTACTGGGAGTCCCTGATTCTGTGGACAGAGATGGGGGACAGTGAGGTGTCTCCATCACCCCTGCAAAGGATCCTCTCTGTGGAAACAGGGAGCACAGACTCGGCCAACACTGGGGCCTGGGCATCCACCCTGTGCCAGGAGGAGAACACAGGGAAGCCCCAGCAGGGTCTCGGGCCTCAAGGAGTCCCTCACCAACAGGTAAATAAGCACCTCCAGGGCAGGACAGAGCTGGGAACCAACAACTGTGACCACGGCAGCAGTCCCCACCTGTGACCCCAGCCCTGAATCCCATCCATCGGTTTACTGACCTCCTGCTTTTAAATACCAATCGAGTGTTCATATTTTAGGAGTCAGGGGGACTGACCTCACAGTCCCACAGGGAATGACGAGTTGGAGCAGGGGCGACTGCCTGAGGCATCTGCACCCCCGCTGCCATCCCAGCCCAGCTGGCCCATCATCACCCCTGAGCAAAGTTCCATTCTCAGCAGCGGTGGCAGAGGCGGTGGGCTTTCCCAAGACATATGGGGTCTGCTGGAGCCACCTGGTCACCACAGTCTAGACTAGGGGCGCCTGCCGCACCTGTTCTTGGTGGGAAGCACCAACTCAAATCCTGCTCCCCACCTGCTAGCCCAGTGACCTCAGGAGACTGACTTCCTCCTCAGAGCCTCGGTTTCCTCAGCTAGAATAACAGGGACAGGCTCATGGGACTGTTGCAAGGGTTAAAGGGGATGCTCTGAGCCAGGTCCCCAGAAGAGCTCCTGGGACGGCATGTCATGTTTGTCATTGTGATTCCCCCACTTAGAAAAGCAAATTTGGAAATTAGGCACCCCGAGGAACTCTGGCAAGTCTAGGCATTGTCACAGGTAGGAGGTCCTCCACTTGGCCACCAGCTTACACAGTACTATAGTCATAAAAAAGAGAAAGAGAGTGAGGAACAAGGTCACCCCAGGGAAGAGAGCCACAATGACAAAAGGTGGTCCCTCAGGGACCCCGCTGGACACACACCTCAACGTGAACAAGGAGAGGTGCGCGTGTTTTTATCATGTCCCATCAGATGGGCAGAGAAAAAAGCCCAGAGTGACTAAGAAATCAGAAACTCCTGAACACAGCAGGGGACAGACAACCCCAGAGTAACCAGGCTCCAGGTGCACCCAGACCTCTTCTGAGGACTCCTGCTGCCAAGGGACCCAGCCAGGCCCTCCCTGGCCCCGGGGCCCAGCCTGGTCCCAGCACCCAGGCCACCTTCTGTCCCAGCCCAGGCAGCAGTGTGAGGGATTGACAGGTGGCCTGACCCCGCTGCAACCCAGGGAAGCTCCCCGCCAACGCAAGGCTGGGCCTGGAGGTTTCACACCTGCTTCCTCCTCCCACCCAGGGCCCTTCTCACCAAGATGTGAGAAAAACAAGTCAACTGCTCCCCCAAAGAGTGACCACCGATCACAGTGGAATCAGGAGGCGGCACTCCCACCACGATCACTCAAACCGCTTCCTGCTTCTTCAGTGAATCACCTAGAGAGGAGCAGAAAGAACCGAAACCCAGGATGGGGGCAGGAGGCGCAGACGCCCCTAGAAGCCCACATCTTTTTATCAACTCTGGCCCCAGCCGGCTCTGTACTGCCAGGTGCTGGCCCTTTTGCTGGAAGAATCCACACTAAGTTTCCAGGTTGGCGCGGGATGGAAACTGGGTAACCCCTGAAGCTGAGCACGTGTCCCAGGTCAGAGATGGCTGTGCAACCCCGAGTGGGCTCCTTTGCACTCGGAGTCAGCTTTTGCCACTGTAAAGTGGAGGTCATGCAAATTTCTGCCTCACCCGGCCCAAGGCCAGTGGGAGCTCACAGAGGCCTGATGGGAAAGGGCTGGACCAGAACACAAGTGCCCAACAAGTGACCTCAAACCCTCAGCACTGAATACGCAGCACACCTGGGTTGGCAGGAAGACAGAAAGGGCAGCTGGACTTCAAACCGTGCTGGTGCCACGGGGCCCGCCTGGCACGACACAGGCTAATTTGGCATGGCCAAGCCTAGACCAGAAGGCAAAACCACCCAGGGCTGACTGGAGGCGACTGAAGCCAACTAGACCAAAATTAAACAAGGGTGCCACCTGCACATGGCAAAATGGGGGCCCTGGGCCCCAAGTCTCAGACTCCTAAAATAATCCATTCCCTCCCTTCCCTGGCCCAGGTGCTCATGGCTATCAAAGAACGTTCACCTTGGATCTCGAGAGCCATAAATCAACACCTGGCCCATCATGTTGCCTTCAGAGAGGAAAGGTCTGCTCAGCCCCATTTTATACACAAGGAAACTGAGGCCTAGAGTGGTTGGGTGACTTGTCCAAGGTCATTTGGCTGGAAAACGTTACAAAGCCCACAGCCCACCTCCACAACCCCGGTGTTGGGGGGCAGGTAGGCGTGGCTCTCCGGTACCCATTTTCTAAGTATTTCTTTTTTTAGAACAGTGCAGATTGCAACCCGGTTGTGGAGCTCGGTGAAGGCAAACTCATTTACTTCCCATCTGCTCCTTCCACAATGACGTCTGGTCTAAACCCCTACTTCACCCAGTTATCCTGCAACACCTGCCTCCCTGACCAAACACGCTAATTACATAGCGTGGCTCTGAGCTTCCGAGGCGCGCCCTGGCAGCCTTCCCACCCTGGCAGGACTGGATCTGAGGCCAGGCTGCCTTCACAGGGCAGGGGACAATGCTGAGGGCACCCTCGGCCAATGGGAACATGCCAAGTACAGCCGGATGGGTGCCCCAGGGCCCAGCGGGATACCAAACCCTATTCAACTCAGGACGGCTCATGCCTCCTGAAAGGCCGGCTGACTCCTGGCAGCCTGGTCAGGGTCACAGCCTTGACCTCCGCACAGCCCCCAGTATGCTTCAGGGAAGCTTTGTGCCCTGGATTTCACCCCTTCCTCTGGACCCCAGGACTGGAAGCACAAAGACTTAATCCCTGGTAAAGAGCAAAGATCTCCCTAGATACCAGCAGGGTTACTATTATGAAGAGTAAACAAAACAAAGTCAAAAGCTTGATAGAAGGCATTCAAAAAGTCAACAGTGGCATTAACCACACTATCGTTTCCCCGAGGCTCAGACGTCTGTTCTCTTCTTGGGATCACAGTCTCAAGAGTGAAAACATGGACACATGTGGGGAGTGGCCCTGGAAGGCATCTCTCAGGCTGAGAGGGAACCAACCCCAGGCCGTCCAGCCCATGGTCACGTGCCCACAGCAGGTGACACCCCTCTCCGGCACCCTTAGCCCATGCTCAGAGTCAACTGGGGTCATTCTCCCTTAGTCAATCACTTAACCAAAATCTTACTGAGTATCTGCTATCTGCCAGGCCCTGGGTCTGGGACTAGACTCAAAGAAATATGCCAGACCCAGCCCTGCCCTTAATGAAGTCACCATTTAGCAGTGACATCCTCACTCTCTAATCTAATGTGCCAACTAAAAGTTTCTTAGACACTTCTTGTTGAATCATGATCAGAGTCCACCCACCAGGAGTGGCCTCACTTCCAACAGACCAGGCCCAAGAGCACTGAGGTCTCAGGGTGGTGAGGAAGAAAGTGCCTTCCTCAGTGACCCTGAGCCTGGTAGGAGCCCTTCTCCTCCCAGAAGAAACAAGCACTCTTCCAAGTACCATCTTCATGCCGCCCACGGAGGGGAACAGCAGGAAGCCAGCTGCAAATGCTAAGGAAAGGCCATCTCGAGGAAGGAGGCCAGGAGCTCTGAAGGCACAGAGGAAGGCTCCAGCATGCCCAGGCGGGCACCACCGGCCACCTGGCCAGTGTCTCCCAACCCTCCAGACACCAGCTGGACTTCTAAGTCAGAGCTCTGTGGCAGGCATGGAGGACCTCATGGAGTGCTCAGCCAGCCAAATGTCAGGACCCACAGGCCAGGCTTCCTGGGAGAAGGGGTTGATTTTGGAGTCTGGCTTCCATCCCTGGCTTGGACTTGAAAACCAAAGGAGAAGAATCCATCCAACAGCAGGAGACCTCTGTGTGCTTCTAGGACAACCACCTCAGGTCACAGGCTACTGCTCACCACCATGTGCTCATTTAATCTGCCCAACAAGCCTCTGCATAGGAATTACTGACCCCCCATGTTATAGGTGAAGGAACTGTGGCTCAGTGAGGAGAAACGACTCGAAGTCGCACTGCTAGAACTCCAACCCAAGACCTCCGGGCTCCATACTCCACGACTCCCATCCATGCATCCCAGTTACACTGCCTACAGCTCTCAACAAATATGGCAGCTCAATAAGACTGGAGGATGCTTGACTGGATGCCTGAGACCTGAACACTCAGTCTCCTAGATGACTCTGGTAGATTCCCCTCTCTTCTTTCTCAGTTTCACTTCAAGGAAAAACATGGTGGTTCAGTAAGGGAGAAAAGGTACCCAGAGGAAAGAGGGTCTGCATCAACATGCTGGGCAACCTTGACTCTGACAGAGAGGCTTCTGAACTCTAAGGAAGAGGCAGGGCCACACCTCAGCTGACCTCTGCCATCTGCCCAGACTGAGATGGTGGGCAGCTCACCTTCGGGGATGGTGTCCTCCTGGTACAAAGGCCGCAGGAGCTGCAAGAGAAAGACAAGAGAACAAGCTCAGCCCCAGGAATTGGGCAGGACAGCCCATCAGGCAGCTGGACACCAGGCCTGGGGGACAGGAGGCAGAGCATCTCAGGGCCAGGGGGAGAAACAGCAGTTTTACTGACTGGCTGAGGGAGGGGGCCTGGAGGAAACACAGAAGCAGGACAGTCAAACGAGGCTTTATGTGTCATGAAGTCTCACCCCTTGGCGAGACCCCCAACTTCTTTTGCGGCAGCTTCCTCCATGGATCACTGGAATAGGGGACCCTAACAGCCACCACCAAGGAGTGCCACTATGGAAGAAGTTTGGGGCAAGCAGGGTTAAACAAGGTTCAGCCACCTCTACTGAAGGATGCTCTCAGAACCTCAAACAGGCCAACGTGCATTGGGAGCCTCCCAAAAGGAAAGAGGGTATGGGATCCCCAAATGTGTGTGATCTCAGAACACTTTTTTCCTAGAATATCTCATGGGGTTAATGTTTGGGGGACGCGCTTCACCGTCCCACCATGTAAGCATGCAGCTCTGCCTTCACACCTCCTGCCACAGGGGGCCCATTCCCTCAAGGCAGCCCTTTGACCACAGAAAAGCACACACGAGGAGAAAGCTTGTCCTTCTTGGGAGCTGACACTTCCAGCCTGTGCATCCCCTGGCCCTGGCTCAGCTGCATCCTCCACCCAGGACAGCCTTGCAGAGGCCAGAGCCAGGGCAAACCCATCTCCCTGCTCGATGCCCCCAGCCCCTTGCAGGCTCCTCTCGACACCTCCTACCCTCCCACAGGGACCCAGGACTCTCCCCATGTCCATACCTGGCTCCCAGGGTTCAGCGGGGCCAGGATGATGTAGTTGGGGTCGGTGGGGGCAGTGGCACGGGACAGCGCAGGCAGGGTGTGCTGGCCCCCGCGCTTGGTCACCTCGGTGTAGCGCTCCCAGCCACCGAGCAGCAGCCCATCTGAGCTGTCGCACACCAGGTGGCAGCTGTGGCGCTGCTCCGGTCGTGCCTGGGCGCCATGGGTGCAGTTCTTCTCCCTCTTGTTGGGGGGTGACTGGAGGTCATGCGTTGACTTGCAGGAGGCCCGCCGTAGGACCCCGCCATCTGGCCCAGGCTTGATCTGGGGAACCATGCGCCACACCAGCAGTATGATCTCACCAGGGCAGCTCCTGAAAGTGTGGGGGGTTACACAGAGAAGTTGAGTCTGGGGGAGACCAAAGTAAGCCAGGGTGGAGGCTGCGGAATCAAGAGGAAAAGGAGGGGAGGAGGAAGCAAACCCAGGGGCAAAGTGCCCAGTGTCGGGGCCTGAAGGGACACAAGAGGCTATTTAAAGCAGATATAGCAAAGGGGTCAGCTCTAACCTAAGCTCACTCAATGGAGGCTGAGAAGGACCCGAGGGCAAGGCCAAGTTCAACAGGAAAGAGAACCATACCCAACTCAGGCTGCCTGTTGTAGGTAAGATACAGCAAGCAGCCACAAGACAACTACCTACACGCAACCCTTCTCTAGAGAGTCTAGAAGCAAACCAAAATGGAATCATTAAGGTCTTACCCCAGGGGATCAAACTTAAGGGGCCCAAACATTTTTAATTTTTTAACTGTGCAGTTGAAAAATTTACAACATCTACACGCCCTAAAACAGAGGGCTCAGCTCTTAGGTGGCAGAAGTACTTAGCAGAAGTGGAAAGCAACCCCCTGGAGCCATGTCAGGAACCACGGGGTCTGTTTAAGAGCTTCTCCCTGCTGTTGGCTCTGGGATCCAAACTGCTCTGAGCCTGAACCTTCCATTTTCAGGGCAAGAACCGGATTCCCCGAGGAGCACAGTGAATTGCTCACAGCGGGACAAAGAAGGGAACAGCGAGAACAAGACAGGACAAGGCAATGTGCCCAGAGCTGGGGTGGGAGATATGTGCCACCCGCTGCCCCTGTCACCGGATCTCATGTGCCAGCTCCACACATTTCCAGTGCTCCACCGGCCTTTCATTCAGTTGCAACACCGTGTCCAGCTGCTGCAGCCCTGCCCGCTCTGCCGGGCCTCCTGCAGGGACAAAAGAAAACCCATTCAGGGACCTCTAAAGCCCCCCTCAAAAGACCTGGAGTGCTTCACTTCCAGGGTGACTTCGGACAAGAACCGCCCTTTTACTATCTGTGTCTTTATCTGGGAAATGAGGGGCCAAACTGAGTGGCTTTCCAGGTCCTGGAAGGGAGGTACCCTTTGCCCTCACCACCTCCCTGCCTGCCCCACCCAAGGCTGGCTCACCTCTCTGCTGTCCTTCCCTCCGCAGGGCCTCCCCGCCCACTGAGAACCCTCTCTGGGGCCAGTCTCACACTCCCCCATCCATTGTTCCCACCTCATTCATTGAGTGCCAACTGCATGCCCATCGCCCTGATCACTGAGCCTTGGCTTCTGCCCATTAAGTGTACCCCCTGTGATGAGCAATCTTTCACTTGTTAAAAGTAAAGAGAAGGGATGGCTGATTCTATGTGCTAATCAGGCTTACAGGAGGAGAACTGCATTCCAAACACAGTCCATAACTGACTCTCATTTTCCCATGTAGCCTTTACAGAAATCGGGCTCACTTCCTATTCAGAATGACTGAGAAACAAAATATAAAAACTTATTTTCATTTTGATAAAACAACAACAACAAAAAGAGTGGATATATTTTCATAAACTTCAGTTTCATCCGTGGTCATTTAAAAATATTATTCTTTTCATTTTGAAACCCAGAACTCTTTGCTCCAGTTTGGAGCTCCCTGTCCAGTTCCACCCTGTCTGCAAAGCCCGGGTGCTTGGCAGGACAGTAGAGTCCTGAGTCGCTCACTTACCAGAATCCACAGCCTGGACTCGGACTGGAGAGTCGCAGCAGATGGTGAAGCCAAAGCCGTCTTTGCCCCTCGGGATGGTGATCTAGGACACAGCCCTTCCCAGTCACTCCCAGGAGCCGCAAGGCTGGGAAGCCCACAGGCCCCACCCAGAGCCACCCTCCTCTCCAAGGAAACCAGAGCTGAGAAGGAGCAGACTGTCCCAGTCTCAGCCCAGGCATCTTGACGCTGGGTTGTGGGCCAAGCAGGGAAACTGAGAGCTCAGGTGGGAAGCCCCCCAGTCAAAGCTGGAAGGGACAGGGGTCTGGGAAGGGGATACCTTGCCCAAGTCAGCCCCAGCAGCCCCAGCTCTCTGCCCAAGGAATCCCTGAAGCTGTGTCTCCACCTTGCCACGTCCCACGTTCATCTCATCCCTTCATTCTTTCCCAGAGACCATGCGTCACCACAGGGCTGGCCCTGGGCTAAGAGTCCACAGGAAAAGTTAACACGGGGGCTGCCCTCTCAGCACCCAGGGTAGGGAAAACAGGGTCACACTTGCTCAGTGCCAGGTCAAGAGTCAGAGGAAGAACCTGGGGTTCTTGGGCACTCATGGCTAGGGGCCCATGGCAGTCAATGAGCTCTCAGTGCAGGGGCAGGTAAGGGAGGGCACAGCTGGGCCTCCCAGCTGAACATGAACTAGCCCCTGACTCTGCTGAGCCTGCAGGGCTGTGTGCAAGGCAGGTCCACAGTCCCGACTATCAGAAGTGCCAGGAAAGGGCCCTGTCATCCGTGTCCTCTCTTCAGACCCACACAGCTATGGAGCTCCTACTGCACACCAGGCTGTGCTGAGGTTCAGAGGCGCATGGCCTTGGTCTCTGTCCCGCGGAGGCCACAAGAGTACATAGATCTCTCCAAAGAGATGCAGGCATGATAAGCAAATAGGAGGACTGTGCTTAAACAATCCTTTGTGCTTCAACTCCAGAGGTCACCCTTACGCATGGTAGGAACTCAACAAAGGCTCAGTCCACAAGGGCGGCCCAGCACGTCCCACCCGCAGAAGGACGCTGTGTGCAACGTGGCGCATGGGCTCCCTTAGGCTTCACTTCACCAGAAAAAGGCAGAGGTGAAACTCAGAGGGACCCTGCAGAGGCACAGAGCTATCCTGGGCAGCTCAGCAAGCTGGCAAAGGTCAAGGGCACCGCTTGCTGGGAGACCGCTGGCCCTGACCTTTAGGGGTTGTCTCTTCTGGGCTGGGTGCTTGCATTCACCTGCCGGCTGTCCCAACGCCAGGCTTGATGAAGGGGAGCGGGTGGAGGCCCAGAGCCACCAAGGCCCTTGGAAGCTGCAGGGGCCCCTGAGGCTCTGCTTCCCACCAGCCCTGGGCCTGGATTCAAAGTGAGTTTGTAAAACAGGAAATCTGACAGACAAGGGGAAGGGGGAGGGGGCAGGAAAATACCCTACTCCCATAAGAATTCTGGGAAAACACGCAGCTAAGACAGGAAGGGAAAAAAAATGGAAAGAAAGAAAGAAAAACAAACCCAGGAGTGAGTGTGGAAAGCCAGAGGAAAGGGGTAACCTCTAACTTCCCAGCCCTCCTGAGGCCCAGAGAATACTCCGGGGCCTCCTCCACTCCACAGGACCAGCTCTCGGGGGCTTGAACCCCCTCCAACCCACACAGCAGCTGGATCCCAAAGCCCTCAGGCATTTCCCCAGTCCTATCCCATGACGGTGCCATGGCCCAGCACCCTGGGGCTCTGGGCTAACAGGTTTTGACTGGTGGTCCCAGAGCTGAGTCTGGAGAGAAGGAATGTGCTCCCACATTCTGGTGGCCTCGTGCAGGCAGGGACAGGAGCCCCTCCACCTTCCTGAGCACCAACCTAAGAAGAGACAGCCCAGAGAACTGTCCAGCCCTGTGGGAGAGGAAGCAGTGGAAGGAGAGGACACAAACTCCTCTCCTGGCTCAGCAGGAGGGGTGGGGCTGCCCGGGGAACAAAATGATGCTCTGTGCACTGTGATCACCGGCCATATTGAGAGGGTGCTGTCCAGAGCCTCCCATCGCTGTGGCCCCAGGGGAATGCAGTTTAGCATGCCCATTTCACAGAAAAGAAAACCAAAGCCTAAAGAGAGAAAGTGCCCAAAGTACCTACCTCGTCCCCAGCCCTCCTCTCTGACCTCAGGACTGGGGGGGGGGAAGCTGCAGGGGGCTGTCCTGACTCTGGGACCTCAACCAACAGTTTGCCTCCCTGAGGGTGGTTTTTGCTCTTTACTGCCCAGGGCAGGAAATGCTACTGCCCCCAAGTCTCAGTCAGGCCTGCACCTCACTTCTGCTCTCCTGCCTGGTCCCTGATGCTCTTTTATGCCCGGACTTCGGTCCCCAGCTGCCACCCTAGAAGAGCATAGCAGACACTGAGCCAAGCATTTCACATGTATTGTCTCGTCCACTCTGACAGCACCATCACTGGGTTTTACCATCTAGGAACACGAAGCTTGAGGCTCAGAGAGGGAAAGTGCCTTGCTCAAGGGCTGCAGCTAAAGGGGGCCGATCTCGATTTGAACCCAGGTCCCACAGAAAGCTTAGCCATCTCCACTCTGCAATGGTTTCTAAAACAGGAGCTGTTGGAACGCTGAGCCCCAGGGCCCCAGGGTCCCAGGTACAGCCCACACCAGCGCCTGGGCCCCCTCTGACCATCAATGCACCCTGGTCTTCTGATCCATAGTCACAAGGAGACCAGGGACTCCATAACATCCCAGTCAGGACTCTCCCTGTCTCACCATTGTGCCACCCAAATGCTAGTGTCACAGGGGCTACTCTTCCAGGCTACAGGAGGTCAGGGAGCACCAAGAAAGGCTGGCAAGGCAGGACCTGAGAGCTGGGAAGAGGTGGTGGAACAGAACTCCAGTTCTCTGGTAGCAGGTGTGGACATAAGGGGTCCCTCTGAGTATCTCCCTGGGACCTACCTGACACATGTCAGGGGAGTCAGGACCCAATTCCAGTCTGGTTATCAAATCAAGTTTTAAGAATCAGAACAATTTCTGGACTCCCTTCTAGCTTGGCCAACGCCAGATTCTGGACATCTCCTCCTTACCCTCACTGGCTCTGTTCCATTTTTATAAGGGAAAAAAGCCTCAGCACAGTTCCAGAGGAGTTTCAGGGGTCGATGGATCATCACCCCACCCTCCAAGACCAAGAAGCCAGACCCTTTCGGTAAAGTTGGATTCCAAAACCACAGCTGAGGGGGTCCAGGCCGGCGGGAGGAGAGTCACACATGTGTGCATGCACACAGAAACATCCTACCCGCACACGGGCACACACCACACACACAAAGGGCGGAATGGACACCGCCATCCCCCGGGAAGTGGGGAAAGTTAGCAAAGTCACAGAAGCCACCTCCAGAAAGAAGCGCCCAGCTGCTCAACCACCAATCCGCTTGCCATCTTGGACTCCAGATGCCTCTTTAACCCACACCTCCTCCCCAGATAAAAAGAACAGAAAATCAGCTCAATAAACTCTCCCCCCAGCCAGTGGTTAGGAGGCTGCACGCAGCAGAGCCTCACTGCCGCTAACACGGGACTGTAGGTGACAGGCTGGGCCTTGGTACAGCTCCTGCCCCTGTCCTCCCCCAGACTGAACCGAGCCTGTAGGAAGGAGAAGGCCGATGGGGAGAGGTCCGCTGGAATGAGCCCCCGCCCCTGTCCCCCGATTCCCCACAGTGCCCCCCAAGGGGCCAAGCACCCACCTGGCGGTAGCGGCGCTCTGAACACACCTTGCAGAGCCCATTGAAGCGGTTCATGGCTGCGGGTCCTGCCTCGGCTGCCGCCCCATGAAAACCCAGCTCTCCCCCCAGCAGCGGGAGCCCGCACTGCGCCCGTCAGCCTGGCATGACCGCCCTGGGAAGCCGCCCCGCAGAAGAATGGCAGGAAATCACCTCTCACCTCCCCAAGCCCTGTCTGCGCCGTGTGCCTCTGCAGATAAGCCCGAAGGCTTCCTGAAACCTCAGAATGACAAGGAAGAGGGAGAGTTTTATATTAAAATTCCTGTCAACTAGTTAGTATTCCCCGGGCCTGGCGGGGAGAGGGCGCCTTTGTTCTGGCCGCATTCTCCGCCATGGGCCACTTTGTGATTCCAATGTTCCCACAAACACCCCTCGCTGCCTGCCCAGGAGAACCCAGGCAGAAAACACGACTCTGCGACAACACCGCCTCCCCTGCAAGTGCCAGGTCCCCAGCAGCAAATCCAGGGGACTAACCAGAGAATCTGAGGAAGCCCGGGGAGGGGGAGTTGCACCTGAGGACATCCCATCTCAAAACAGGGAGCATAAAACATTTGGAGCCTACCACTCAGGGGCTCCTGAAGTCACTGTCTTTGTCCACATGAAGGGTCTGATGGCACATGGACCATAATGGCGACTTGGAAGGGGTTTCCAAATCTTCAGACCACCCAGCCCCCTGTTCTTATCAACAAAGAAACTGAGGCCCGGAGAGGCTGTCGCATGGCAGGGCAGAGCCAGGCTCTATCTCTGGCCTGTGGTTCCAGAATCATATTCTGCAGAGCAACACAGTATAAGCCTGGCCCTCCTGCCCACCTGGGAGCCTGAGGAAGCCCACCCACCCACTTATGACCTTATGACAGAGGTGCCCCACGTTTGGTTGCAGTGTGACAGGTGACCCAGGTTTCTGAGCCTCCATTTCCCCACCTGAACAGTGTAGAGATGGATGGGTGAGACCTGGCGGCTTTCCCAGGTCTCTGGCAATCACACCCTCTTTGCTGAGCCCTGTGGACACCTTTGAGTGTACAAACCCAGAAAAACCCACACACCTCAGAATAATGTTCCCAGGGGCTAGGGCTTGGGCACAGAATCCAACATGAAGCAAGACTTTCCTAAGTCACCAAGAAACCTGTAGTGTCTATGTCCATGCAATTCCCATGAATCCCAAGGGTGGGTCCCCCAGGACTGTCCTTTCTGTACTTGGTGCACAGAAAAGGAGGAAAGTCTTTGCAGCTACTCCTAAAGCTGGACGAAGCTTTTCAATTCCTAACAAAAACCACAGAAAACACTGGCAGGTTTCTCTCACAGCAGGCTGTTCAAAATGGGGGCAACTAGACATGTGTGCAGGGTATTGAAATTACTTTAAATAAAAGCCGACATTCAGCTCCTCAGTCCTGCTAGCCACATCTGAGTGACAGCTCAATAGCCACAGGCAGAAGTGACCACCACCCTGGATAGCACAGGGGTGAACTGTGCACACCACAAGGCCAGACTTTGCACATGTGCATGGCTCTGTCCCAGCACTGGGCTAGGACCACACAGGTATAGACACGTCATGAAGGAGTGAAGACGTAAATGCATTGAGTCAGTGAAGTGACAGTGCCTTGTGGATTGCAATACACCTACATGTCAGATGTTACAGACCCTGTCAATGGTCAATGGTGGATCTTCCCAGTTGTCCTCAGGTAGGAAACTGCACAGTGCAGTGCACACGGGGCTTTAGAATCAAGGCTGCTCCCTGCTCACAGTAGGCCCAACTCAAGATGGTGGTATAGGCACAGTGCCAGGAAAGCAGAGGGTTTGGGGCCTCTGAGAAGGGAGGACTTGGCTTCCAGAAGCTCAAAGTCAGCAAGATCCATAAGCTTCCACTTCCAGGAGTGAGAAGTCTGTCCCTTTCCCCGCCATGGCTGCAATCATGAACAACCTGAGAAAAGCATCTATTTCCTATGATGCACTTTAGAAAAGTCAAGAGATAACTCCCAGTGTTCCTTCAGGTCAGGGGATATAGCTCAGTGGTAGCTCTCTTGCCTAACACGCACAAGGCCCCAGGTCCAATCCCCAGCACCACAAAGAAAGAAAAGAAAAACTGCCTTCAGAATGCAGAAGTTGCTGTGGAGTCTCAAACACCAAATGCCGCTCTCTTTGGAGGTCACCAAGGCTGAGGGTCTGACAATCGGATCAGAGGCCCTGGAGCAATGCTCAAGTGTGACCAGGTGCCCCCAGCCCTACCCAGTCCTATCCCTACCTACCTTGAATTTCTCCCCGTTGTCGGGGTCCCCACATCCTGGCATTCTCAGCAGCGGGTCTGGAAGGGGACAGAGCAGAGTCAGAAAGCTTCTGCTGACATGTGAGGACCCTTTCCGCAGACCACCCAGAGGATGAGGCTGGGCAACAGGCCAATGTCACTGCCAGGCCCATTCCATGACCCCCTGATATAGAGATGTCCAGGGCTCAAGCCAGGCAGGGCTCTGGAGCCAGGTCTGCAGTCCTTCCCAGTACAGAACTGAAGAAGACACAAAACCCAAGTCCTGAGCCTCAGGGCTCCTGGCAGGTCCCACACAGCCTGTCGGCAGAGGTGGGCACCCCAAGGTCAGCAAGGCAGCCTAGAGGAATACCTCGAGACATGGAGCCTGGGAAGGAGCTGGTCAGGAAGACAGGAAGCCCTCCAGGAGCAAGGTGAGGGGCTGGACCACGGGGGGCCAGGCCTCCAATCCCCTCCCAGGAAGCTTCAACCTGATAAATAAAGATGCCGTGGACAGGAGCAGGCCTGTAAGCTGGATTCTAGTCTAGAATTCCCTGGACCCAGTGGCTGGACAACGGCCTGGAGTGGCAGATTCCCTAAAGCACAGGGACCAGTGCTCCCACAGGCAAGGAAGGAGGGGGAAGCCTGCGGGGGGAGCTGCAGGGGGTATGCCCACACCTCTCAGGGGCCGCAGCCGCCGTCTGGCCACCTTCAGGTGCTTGGTCCGACCGAGGTCCTCCCCCAGAAGGTAGTACCAGCCACTGACCTCCTGTGATGAGAGAAGGAATGACATTTTCAGACAAAGGAGGCAGAGGGCACAGGTCAGGCAGTTACCAATTGCTCTCAAAGAGTGGCAGCTGGACACCCCCCCCCTTCAGAGACACAGATGTCCAGCCTCCTGCCTCACCGGCCACCACACCTGCACCTCTGGGAGGCCCTCCCTAGAGCTCCAGCAGAACTGGAATTCCCTCTGTGGGACTCCGCGGCTTCTTATCCCTGGAGGACAACCGTGCAGTTGTCTCCTCCCCCACCTCCACCCCTGCTCCAGATTGTACACAGGCTCTTGACATGGCTGACACTGAGACTAGTACACAGTAGGAGCCCAATAAATGTTTGACAAATCAGAAGGAGGTGAAAGCCATATGGAGGGGACAAAGAGCGGACATTGGAGGCCCCTGTGCAGTCTCCAGGCTCCCTAGGGAACATCTTTTCTCATGGAAATGAATCCCAGGCGGCAGTCCAAAGATCATGGGGCCCTTAAGCAAGGTAAAGGGTCTTCAGCCACCACTACCCCACATACTTCACTCCCAGGACACAAAGCTGGGTGGCAGGGCCATGCAGCAGGTCACCAGGACACCCAGGGATATGCAAACGGAGTGTATTCCTGCCCTGAGCAACAGCTGCAGTCTGGGAGTGGGCAGCAGGGCAGAGCAGAGATGACAGCTGGTGACCCAGAGGGAAGGCCTCCAAGTCCCATGTGCTCGCCCAGTCCAAGGGAAGCTCCAGAGATGTGCCACTCCCTCCTCCTCTGAGCACCTGCTGGACCAGAAGCATCAGACCCAGCAGACACATCAAGAGGACCCCTGTGTGGGACCACCAGGAGCACCTGCCCCCTCTTCCAGGGTGAGCCAGGAGTGCTCTGTTCCTCCAGGGACCTGCCAGTGACCTCAGCAGACACCAGATTCAGTGCCTCCAGGGAGGCCTTGTAGCTACCTAACTGCTGTCCGACAAGATAAACCAAGAAGGAGACCCAAGCCCTCAGGTAGGTAGGTGACAAACAATGCTGTTATTGGGGACATTGGCACGTGCCTTGCGGGGAGCACCATGCCACAGAATCTCTACCCAAGGATTTCCAGAGAAGGCCTGCCATGCCAGGCTGGGCCTGGGCAGTATGATGTACTGGAAACCCCCCAGGACCCACCTTATCCGGAGCCAGGAGGGACTTCACCCCGAAGCTCATGCAGCCGATGAGTGCACATTTCCTGGGGAACAGCAGAGGACAACTCAGTGCCCACACTGGGCGGCACCCAGAGTTCCACTACCAGTGCACACAGGGTTGCCCAGTGCACAGACTGAGCGCTTTACCAGCCTAGGTTCACTTGACTCTTGAGATGCAAGGTCAGAAGTTCTCTCTGATTTAGAGAGAAACACAAGGCTCAGGGTTAGTACCTTCCCAGGGTCACAGGACTGGCAAGTCCTGTCACAGGAACCTGCTCGACCCGACCTCTGCCCGCTTGGTCAGTGACCAGAGGACTAGAAGGTCTCTATAAACATATATTGTTAGGATCCTCTGGAAAGGGTGGCAGCTCACCCCCTAACAGGCTTAACCAAAACAAAAGTAGCCTCTCAAAGGCAGCCAAGCTAAGTGAGGGGTGGGGTGCAGGATGCTAGGGGACTGGCCCTCAAAACTGGTCCACCTGCCTGCTAATCCATGCTCTGAACCACGGCCACCCACAGGGCTGAGGCCTCTGCCTCCTGCTGTCTAGTCACTAGTTCACTCCACTACTCCTCCAGCTGTGGCTCCAGCTGTCACCATTCCCTTTTGCCCCCTCCCATCATATTCATAATCTACTCAAGGAGGACAGTGCAGTCAACCTGATAAAGCATCCCTTCCATGTCCACCTCCCCAGCCCACCGCCCAAACAAATCCTCCTTCCTACTGGGAGGTAGCCAAGGCCACACTAGCAGGAGGCAGTCGCAGTGGCTGCCTAAGTGGCAGATGCTCATCTGAGCTGCCACTCAAAGTTGTCTGGACTTTGCCAACATCGTCCTACTGATTTTGCTTTGTTTGCAACACATTCAAGAGAAAGCCGGCTGGTGTCCAGGTGCCCACATTGCCTTGCTCTACTCTTGTCTCATGCTGGGCACGGCTGAAATGAGAAATCTCCAGGCCAATGCATTAACTGTAATCAATGCAGCCCTGCCCTCCTCTCCAGTAAGTGGAAGTTTCGTTCCCTGGTGTTAGAGAATGCTAAATGGTTAATAGCCTCCCTTGAGCTTTGCTTCCTACTAAGGGGCCTCCAATGATTTCAGGATCATTCAGGCAGAGCAAATTGTCACAATTAATGTCCACAAGCAGGAACTTTTCTCTGAGTGTTCTTCAATTAGCCATTTCTGCAGGCTGCTTTTGAAAAATCTCTGGAGGAAGAAAGACTTCTTTTACAAGCAACCTGAGCATACGGCAATATACTCCAATATACTCGTCAGCTTACAGGCTTGGGAACAAGGGCTGGAGAGGCCTGAAGTTTCTGGAATCAAGCCTTGGTCCTTTCTGACTGCCAAGGTCTGAGCTCCAGGCATGGTGCACTCTGTGAAGGTTTGACAAATGGGAGAATCCATCATGCCCATGGTTGGCAGGCACTGGGCAAGAAGCCCCAGCATTAAGGAAACAAGACAAACAGGCAGGAATTTACACAGCAGCTCAAGACAGCAATACAGGGTGAGATTGACAGATGAACAAGCACAGGCAACAGATTCTGAAGGCTCAGGGGGCAAGAGGTAGTTTAGGACTGAGATGCTTTCAGGAGACCTAATGAGTGGAGCCAGAGAGAGAGAGAGAGAGAGAGGAAGAGGAAGAGCATCTCAGGCAGAGGGAACAGCCCATACAAAGGCTCAGAAGTCACTTCATGGAGCACACAGAGGGAATAGAATTTAGTTTACTTTTGAGCATAGGGGAGAGACACACTGCAAGATGAGAATGCATTATTTTCCAGGGCAGGCATTTCAAGTCTCATTCTCAGGGACTGAAACTGTTTTTCATTACAAGGTTATACAATTTAATCTCAATTTGTTTTTTAATTTGATGGCTTTGGTTGAGCACATATTTTTCCATTCATTTCTTTCCTTAGGTTTCAGTATCCATCACTGGCCACAAGCTTTTTGACATTAGATCACTGTTCTTGGCACAGAGACCTTGTTTATAATGGATTAAGGGAGAGGGGACACTTACAGTGCCCAGGATGGTGCTTGACATATAGCTAACAGACCCTCCATAAGTGTAGCTACTGTTAGCATAAAATGTTATGTTCTTGAATTATAAATTTTTTTAAAAACTTGGTGCATGCCATTACACTTCTCTCCAAGATGGTTCTCTGACCACAAGTTCTGAAAAATGCTATAATTCATACTAGAAACTTCTGCTTGGCTTTCAGCATATCATCAAACAGAACTTCCAAATAGCTTAGTTTCATATTCAATGTGATTGAAGAATTATCATTATTTCTAAGTGTGATTATGACACTGTGGTCATGTTTTTAAAGACTTTTTTTAAAGAGATATACACGGATGAGCTGTCTGATGTTTGCTTTAAATACCACGGGAAGAGGGCAAAGTGGACAAGGCATAGGTGACAGAAGATAGGCCATGAAGGAATGAAACTGGGATGAGATTTCAAGGGTTTATTATATGATATCGCCTACCTTTGCATATGTTTGAAATGTCTATAACTTTTTAAAATTCACAGAACCTTGAAGCTGGAAGAAACCGTAGAGACAACTGCATTTCACAGGCAAGGACACTGAGGTCCGGGCCTTTGCCAGCACTTGTTTGTGGATCATCGTGTTTTTCTAAGTGAGTCCCTGGACTCACTTAGGACCTTGAGGAATCTTGGACCCAATGTTTCACTCTTACCTCCTAATGGTTTCAAAATGTGACCACCACTCATGTGGCTGGAACGATTTATATCAAACTCTGCTATTCGTGCTCAGAGAAGCAGCCTGAGGCCTGAAGGGGATGCTTCTGACTCAGAAAGAGCAACTTCAGAGTTATTTATCACCCAGGCAAGGTCATCAAGGGTACAGACACAGGCTTGGGGACATACTGCCTGCATTTGCAACTTGTTCTCATTGCATTTCAGCTGTGTTACCTTGATGAAAGGTCATAAACTTGAGCAAGGTCCATAAACTTTCTGAGCAGGTGAAACCCCCAGGGAGGTCTATTCTTGCCTGTAAAATACCTACAATAATAATACCCCTAAGGTGGTGTGAGGATAGATTAGATAATGCCTGGCATGTGCGTGCTTAGGGTAATATCTACTCATAAGAAGTGCTTGATAAGCATAAGCTGTTACATAACCTCAGGCCGAGTCCTGGGCCTTTGTAGCCTCAGTTTCCTCTTCTCTGAAGCCAGGGACAATACTCATTCATAGCCTTCAGGGCTGTTATGAGGATTAAACAAGATAATGTATGGAAAATGCTTGGCACAGAGAATTTAGCAATTGCCTGTTTCCTTCCTTCCATAATTGTCTTTCACGTTAAAAGGTTCAATGTCCATCCTTCAGAGAAGCATTCGGCAGAGCATTCAACAGAGTCAAAGTTTCCTGTCAGCCCTGTCTGTCCCTCACCCGGCTCAGGCCTTCTCGTTCAGAAATGGACCAGTAAAGGACAGGCCACCACCGGGAAGACACCAAGACTGAGGCCCCACTGCTGCTGCCAGCTTCTGCAGGGCCATCTGCTCACAGACAGACCTGCCTGAGCCTACCCTGTCCCTCTTGAGCTTTGAGCTGGGACTGTGACCACAAGTTGGGCTGTGTTTCATTTAATAAGGAATCTCACTTTCCCAAAATAGGCAACAAGTGGAGACGCGGCTCTGGTCACGCTGCCTGGCTGGGGCTGACTCACTCCACCCACCCACCCC
>NW_026000101.1:1020686-1121548 GCF_001458135.2 Marmota marmota marmota
CACCCCCGCCTCACTTTCTCTTCCAAAAAACATGACCTGCGACCTGTATTACTGGCTCCTTCACGTGCAGCTCCGCCCCTTGCTGTGTTCTCCATGGAGGGAGAACCCCGTGGGAGACGTGGTCCGGTCCTTGCCTCCACCCGGTGGGTGAGCAGAACACCCATCTGCCTCTCTGACACTCCTGTGCCTTCGTAACTGTCTCTGCATTTCCCTACCCCTTCAAAGACACAGTTCTGACCCTTGGCCTTGAACAAGGCCCCTCCCTGCCAGAATGTCACTCACCTCCTGTCTCCACGGTCATGGCTGCACACCTCCATGTGGCTCTGGTGAAACCTCTCTCTCCCTTGTACTCCAGGAACAAAGGTTTCCCTCCTCGACCTCTGCAAAGCTGACCCACCTTCCCCTCTAGTACACTCTGCCTTCGCTGGGGACACCACCAGCCACCCAAGAGCTAGCTTTGACTTTTGCTGCACTCACTGGCAAATAACCACTAAGTACTATTAACTGAATCTCTCAAATATGTCCTGCTTCTATTTCCTTCCTCTCATCTCTGTCGCCTTGACCTACCAAAGATGTAACCAAACCACAGATCTAGAATGTGCATCTGTCATTCCCTGGCTTGACACCCTTGGGTATCTCCCAAGGGCCAAAGGTTCCGGCTGCATGCACTTGTTTAAAAGAAGATTCCTAGGCCCTAACCATGAAGATCCAGATTTAGTCCATCTGATGTGGCCCCTGGGAACCTGTGTTCCTCCCAAGCATCCCAGATGATACTGATGCACATCCAGGATTGAGAACCACTGACCATTAGGAGAAAACCCACTCTGCACAGAACCCATAGGAGCATCTGGTTCAGCTACACTACCCCTTCATCTCATCTCCAGCCAGGGCTGACTTTGCATTTAACTCTCCAGCAACACCAGTGAGTCTGCAGGTACCCCTCACTCTGCTCCTGCCCTCTCTGTGCTTCTGATTCTCTCTTCTGTCTTTTTGCTTGCATACCCATGAGGCAATATGGTGCTAAGTTTAAGGAATCAGGTCCATCAGTAGGCTGAGGCAAGAGGATTGAAGGTTCAAAGCCAGCCTCCACAATTTAATGAGGCTATAAGCAACCTACTGAGACCCTGTCTCAAAAATATATTTTTAAAAAGGGCTGTGGATGCAGCTTAGTAGTTAAGCACCTTGGGTTCAATTTTAATCCCTGATACAAAAAAAAAAAAATACTCTGGTCCAGCTGCCTTGATTCCCATCCTAGCTCTACTTCACTGTATGGGTGACCTTGAGTAAGTTACTAGCCTTTCATAGCTTCAGTTGCCTCTTCTGAAAATTTAGGAGAAAACTATGTCTTCAGAGTTTTTATAATAATTAAATGAGATAATGTACTGCCAACCCCTAACTCAAGGTTGGCACCCAGCAAATGGTTGCTCTTGTTATTAATGTGATGTCCCCTTCCTCATCCACACCATTAAGTCTATCACTGATCCTCTAGTGAGCAGGACAGTCTCTGATAGATCCCATGAGTTCTCAGTGCCTAGAATGTTGGTGCCAGAAAATAGCAGCTGAATGGATAGATGAATGGATGGACAGATGGGTGGGTGGATGGATGGATGGATGGATGGATGACTGAGTGGATGGATGAATGGATATATGGACAGATAGATGGGTGGGTGGATGGATGACTGAGTGGGTGGATGGATGGTTGGATGGATGGATGACTGAGTGGATGGATGAGTGAATGGATAGATGGATGGATGAATGGATAGATGGGTGGATGATTGGACAGATGGATGGATAGATGATGGATGAATGGATGGATAGATAGATGGGTGGGTGGATGGATGGATGGACAGATGGGTAGATGGATGGATGGGCAGATGGATGACTGAGTGGATGGATGGGTGGTGGATGGATAATGGATGGATGGATGGATAGATGGGTGGGTGGGTGGATGGATAGATGGATGGGTGAATGGATGACTGAGTGGATGGATGGATGGTTGGATAGATGGATGACTGATTGGATAGTTGAATGAATGGATAGATGGATGGATGGATGGATGGATGGATATGGATAGATAGATAGGTGGATGGATAGATGGATAGATGGATGGATGGATAGATAGATGGGTGGTGGATAGATGGATGGATGGATGGATGGATAGATGGGTGGGTGGATGGATGACTGAGTGGATGGAAAAATGAATAGATGGATGGATGGATGGATAGACGGATGGATGGATGGACAGATAGATGAGTGGTGGATGGATGGATGGATGAATAGATATGTGGGTGGATGGATGACTGAGTGGATGGATGGATGGATGGATATAGATGGATAGATGGGTGGATGGATTACTGAGTGGATGGATAGATAGATGGGTGGTAGATAGATGGATAGATGGATGGATAGATGGGTGGGTGGATTGATGACTGAGTGGATGCATGGATGAATGGAGAGATGGATGGAGAGGACTCTAGCACCATGAGTACCACTCTATGAGGAAAAGCAGATACTCTATTAAAGCAAAAGTTCTTCATTTTGAAAGTTAAATAGGGCCCAACTCTAAAAAGTATACTCACCAAAAAAATTTAGTAAATTATATACTAAAAAGCATTTAGGGGCTAGGATATACAGGTCAATGGTAGCATGCTTGCCTAGCATGGGCAAGGCCCTGAGTTCAATCCCCAGCACCACAAAAAAAATAAATAAATAAGCTTCAACTCAAAAATATTTTCCAGGTCTAAGCTGGTGAGTTGAGCTGGTTTTCATCCACCTAGGCCCCTTCCCAGTCACATTTGGTTCTGATTGCTTAATAAATGTTAGCGACCACCTCATCTCCCAGACTCCTCCTGCCGTACCTGCTGCTCACAGTGAACTGCTCTCACTCGTCTTCCAGAACAGCCCATTCTCACGCTCCCCTGCCCAGCACTCCTCTCTGCTCTATATTGCCTGCCACTACTAAAGACTGCACATGGCCTCCTGTGTCCTGGGCTACCTGCAAGATCAGCCTGTTTGGATTCTCCTACAGGATACTTCTGCACCTGGCTGAGCTGGCCGCCCTGCAACCTGAGCCCTCTCTACACATTTCCACCTCCCTGCCTTTCCTCAGGCTGTGCCCTGCCTGGAATATGCTCTCTGACCTTCTCTCCTCGTTTCATTTATAGTCTCTGTTCAAGTTCAAAATCCTACTTTCCCCAGGAAGCCCCCTTTATCATCAGCCCACAGTGAGCTCTCCCTCTTCCCACACTGCCTGTCCTCGTTACCCATCTCATTCCTCATGCATGTGGACAATATTTATTCAACATCGTCATGCTAGGCACTAGGTACAGTGTGCTGAGTAAGAGCAAAATAGGCCTATTTTTCATGGTGCATGGAGTCCTGTGGAACTGGACATGTATATGTTGTCACCGTAATGAATCTCCATGCGGCACCCCTTGCCCCCACCTGAACACTGGGCACCTTGACAGCAGAATCCACGTGTGGGTTGATTGGCACCCCTGGAGGCCAACGCTGTGCCTGGTTGATACCAAGCATTTGGCAAATCCTCATGATAACAGGATTCTCAGCCTCACTTGGAGTGATGGTGACTCAGCAGGTGGCAGCCTCTGCAATGTAGCACTGTCCCTACTACTCATCTGGCAGGCACTAATGGAGCCCCTGCTGCATGCTGGCCTCCTGGCTGCCACCCACAGCCCAGAGCAGGGTCTCCGTCCAGCTCAGAGCATGGTCTCCGACCAGCTCAGCAGTTCTCACCTGGTCTTACTGGCCCTGTTCCACACGGTAACCAGAAGACGCTTGTGGTCATCCTCTTCAGGGACAGGACTGTGAAGCAAAGCAGACCATTAGAGAGCTAGGAAAGCCAGACCCACCAAGCCGGTCATAATTGCAAAAATCTGAAAAGAACCTCAACAGCTGGTTAAATAAACTCTAGCGTGGGAGATGAGTAGTTACACGGACAGAAGAGTTTATATTACATTGTTAAGGACAAAAAGCACATCATTATGAAACAATTCCATTTCATAAACACACGCACACGTCCACGCCCACACCAATGAAGGCCCTGATGAGGGATACAGAAAGGCCTATCTGTCTGAGTTGTTGAACCATGGGTGTTTTCTATTTTCTTCTCAGCTCCTCTGTTTACCAATTTTCTAGAATATGCAAAATCACCTCTTGAGGTGGAGGGGAGAAACCAAAATATTATTTTTAATTTTCACTCATAAGAAAAGACCAAATGTCTGTGACCTTCCCATTGACCTCAGAGTGCAGAGGTGGGGAAAAGAAATAACAACAGCAGTTCCCAGTCTGCCAGGTGATGCCACACATCGCACTGACAGCTCCTAGATCCCCCGAGGCGGGTGCTATTAGTAGCCCCACTCCACAAATGAGGAAGCTGAGGCTCAGGGAGGTTAACAAGTTTAAATAAAAAAAAGGGGAACAGGGAAGCGAAATGTCCCTCAGCTTGGAAAATTCCTTCTACTGCAAGAGAAATCTTGGCCCAAGGCACGGTGGGAAATTGCCTACTCTTCAGGGGCAGCCAGGCCCAGGCTGGGCATTTTAGTTCTGAGAACCAGCCAAGTGATACCTTATCACTGTGGACCTCAGGGCCAGGGATGCAAGGACACAAGGGAATGAGAAAACAAAGACATCCTTTAAGTCACTGTTTTTCTGCTTAGATCCAGTTCTAGATTTGGCAAACAGAGCTGTTTCCAAATAAACATTCCTTCCCCCTCCTCTTGAGGGCCCATTTGCCCAGACTCTTACAAGAAAAAGTGTTCATGGAAAGCAGGGTTTCTGCAGTCTGGAATGGTCTGCGTCTTCTGAAAGCGCATTCGATTGTTTTCAGGGATCAAGGAAACCTTGAGTTGAAGAAAAGCAAGTGTTAGGTCACATCGTCACCTAAGTCCAGCAGCCAACTCTGTGCATTTCTGTGCTAAAGGCTTCCCAGTGTCCTTCAAACCAGCCTCTGCAGAGGATCGAGTGGGGTCCCCAGTTAGATGCTGGAGAGGAACAAGGAGCATGGAGCAGGAGGTGTTGGGAGTCAGATCCCAGGACAGGGCCTCTTGGTGGTGGTACCAAGAAGGCGGCCCAGCCAGAGATGGGGTAAAAAGGCACCTGCTCTGTTCTTCCTCCAAGCTGGGAGATTCCCCCAAAATCCAAAGTTCTCCTCTCTTCTAGGCTCCTGACAGCTGTTGAACAGCCCTTCACAAAAGGCTCCGCTCCTTCTCCTGCAAGGCCAGGCACTCTCCCCAGTGTGCTCTCCCCTGCAGACCCCCAGCCATGCTCTGGATCAGGCCCTCATCCAGGCCCTTGAGCAGGGGAGGACTTCAGGAAGAATGCAGAGGGTAGCACAAGGGACTACACCTGTACCCATTGCCACACTAAGGGAAGCTCCTGGCCTCATCTCCCACTAGAAGCCTTCACCAAGAGGACCCAACTCAGCAGGCTCTTCCAGGCCTCAGAGACACTCCCTCCGCTCCCCTGCCCAATCCTGACTGCCCTGCTTCTAGCTTTGGAGGGTAGGGAGTAAAAATATTTTTTACAAGAGGTCTTGGATTTCAGCCACTGATGTGCTCACTGTGCCCATCTACATGGATGACCAGGATCACAGTTAAGATTCTAGCTCCTGCCCAAAGCTCCAGGGACCAAGGTGGCAAAAGGAAAGGGTCTATCCTAGCACAGAGCCTAAGCAATGCCCACTGACCCAACGAGTGAGGTGGTAGCTACACTCAAATGGCCTGAGCCTGTGGATATGCTGGGACCTTGGGACTCCACCCAGTGGAGTCCCTCAATACCCCCAACAATACCACCCCTCCAGTCTCACGTACCTTCACATAGGGATCACAGACGCCGGGCTCTTTGCTAATCAGGCCTTTCCCTTCTATGACTAAAAGAAAATTGAAATGTTGGGGTGGGGGGGAACACAGCTCTCTCTCTCTCTCTCTCTCTCTCTCTCTCTCTCTCTCTCACACACACACACACACACACACACACACACTAGCTCAAAGATCTGTAAAGAAATACAGGGCATACCTGTGAGTAGTGGGCATGGCCCTCACTCCCAGGCCCTTCATCTGTACAACAACATTGGATATAAACCCAAGCGAAGTTCCCAAGGACCAGAAGAGGGGTGTTCTAGTCCATGCCACCGTCCCCCACATTCTAGCAGCACCCTCATCACGACACCACAGGGTGTGTTCACTTCCCTGAATCTTACAGCTGGAAGGGAACCTAAAATATATACAGTCCAACCCCTCCTGAAGGGGGCAAATGAGGCTGCAAAGGGGACCAAAGAAGTAAGGAGCTTGCCAGAAATCTCAGAGCCCTGGGGATGTAGAACCCCATGTCCTTGGACTCCCAGTCCAGTGCTCCTTCTGCCTTCTGGGGTGGCAGGGCCAAGCTGGCCCTGCCTGATGAGCTGCACTGTGTGGTGGGCAGAGCGGTCCCCAAGCTTGGGTTCCAGAGGCAGACAGATGCCAGCTTGGCTCCCAGCTGGGCCACGTATTGAGCACACATGCTAGAGCATCACCTTGTCTTCTCTCTGAGACGGACTTTGCCATTTTTCCATGGGTTAGAGCTGACAATATGCACTTCACACAATGATCGTACCCGTTAAATGAGATAATGTATCTACAGTGCTTAGAAGAGTGCCTGGTAAATAAGCCACTGCTCCACAAATGTTTCTGATAGAGAATAAATAAAGGCCAAGGGACAGGCGTGGGCTGGGTGCCGGTCTGGTCATGAGGGCAAGAGTGACCTGTCGGCCCGAGGAGCCTGAGCCTCCTTTCTGTTTTCTTTTGAGTTTGGTTTTGAGGGAGCCCTGGAGTTGGCCTGGACAGAGCCCCTGGTAGTCTGGGGCAGGAGGCCTGGGAAGCCAAATGAAAGGGACGAAGGGCTGAGGCTGGGGCGAAGCCAAGACAAACTGTGCAGGACAAATGGGGTGGTGGAGGCCAAGACGCATTCTGCAAAAGCTGTTTGCACAGCTGGAGCCAGGCTCTGTCGGGCAGAGAACACCCCTCTTCTGGTCCTTGGGAACTTCACCTTGGGCCCCCTCAGCCACAACCAGGGAACCCCGGCGCCCCCGGGTCTGTTGGGCCCTGCATCCTAGTTACTGTTTCTGTGTCACCCCTCCCTGGAGGGCGTGGCTCCCGAGGGCAGGACCCAGGCCTGAGGGCCTCCTGGGTCACCAGTGGTGGTGAGGCAGGCCTGGCCCCTGCCCTCGCTGCACTCCACGCTGCTGGAGAGACCAGACACAGGGTGGCTCTGTGCAGCCAGGCTGCGATGGGGACACAAGGAGGGAACAATAAACTCAGCCCAGGCAGATGGGGGGGTGTGACTCTCAGAGGGAGAAAAAATAACAACATGAGCCGCCTTCCTGCCTGAATCTTGGTGATGGGGAAGGGAAGGCAGACATGTTTCTTGCAAAAGCAGAGGGAGGGAGGGAGAGATTTTTCAAAGGGTGTTTGACAAAGAGGGAAGGATTTTCCAAACACAAAGAACAGTAGGTGCAAAGGCACAGAGGCATGGTCAAGCGGGGTGTATACAGCAGGGTCCAAAGAACTACAAAGGACAGGGGGTGGAGGCAGCCCTGACAGCAAGAGCCAGGGTGGCTGGGGAGAAAAGCAGTAGGGTCCAGGCAGTGGGGACCATGACAGAAGCTTGTGACTGTTTACATGTTGAGTAAAGAACAAATGGATAAATGAGCATGTAAACTATAAGACCCTCCGTGCTGTGGGCCAGCCATACTAGATGGATCTTCAAACGCAGCAGCCCTCTCTGGCCCCAGGACCTTTGCAATTGCTGCCCCCTGCTCCCTTCTGCTTGGGGCGGGCCTGCTCCTCCTCCAGAGTGCAGTGTGATTATTACCACCTGTGCCATTCTCCCTGGCATCCCATCAGCACCACCAAGACAGGAGTAAGTGCTTCTCAGTGTCCCCAACCCCTACCCAAGCCAATGCTCAGCCACTATTTTTGGAATTCATGGCATTCTTTTTTATTTAACCAACACTTATGTAGGGTTTACTATATGCTGGGCTCTGTTCTAAGCAATATACTAGTCTTAACTCACTTCATTCTTATAACAAGCCACGTGACGAATTCTATTACTACTACCATTCAACGGAGAAGAAAACTGAGCTTGCTCAACGTCACCAGCCAGGAAAGAATCAGAGCTGGGGTTCAGATTCTGGAGGTCTAGTATGGTTTGGATGTGAAGTGTTCCCCAAAAGCCCTGTGTGAGACAATGCAAAAGGTTCAGAGAAGACGGGCGCAGTGGCTCATGCCTGGCTCGGGAGACTGAGACAGGAGGATCATGAGTTCAAAGCCACCATCAGCAATGGCAAGGTACTAAGGAACTCAATGAGACCCTGTCTCCAAATAAAATACAAAATAGGGCTGGGGATGTGGCTTAGCGATTGGGTGCCCCAGTACAAAAAAAAAAAAAGAGGTTCAGAGAAGAAACGACTGGGTTACAAGAACTTTAACCCAATCAGTGAATTAATCACCTGATGGGATTCATTGAATGGTAATGAAGGGAGGTGGGGTGTGGCTGGAGGAGGGGGGTGTTGGGGGCGTGGCCTTGGGGTCTATATTTTGTATCAGGCAGTGGAGTCTCTCTGCTTCCTCATCACCCCTGAGCTGCTTCCCTCTGCCACACTCTTCCTCCATGATGTCTGCCTCACCTCACCTGAGGAATGGAGCCTGCTGTCTGTGCACTGAGACCTCTGAAACCGTGAGCGCCTCAATAAACCACTCCTCCTTCACAATTGTTCTGATCAGTTCCTTTTGTCACAGAAGCAAAAAAGCTGACCAGAACAAGGCCTGACAACCAGACTGTGATCTGAACATGACCCTGCACAGCCATCAGTGGCTGGAGAAATGAATGAATGAAGGAGAAAAAGAGAGAGAAGCTGAAAGGGTGGGAGAAAGGACCAGCTCCGTGGGTGGAAGGACAGCACCAGGGTCCCAGGGACAGCTCCAGGCTCCACAGGCAAAGGCCCGCTGTGTGGACTCCTGACCCAGCAGGCCAGCTCCTGGCTGGCTCTGCAGAAAGAGCCCCGAGTGAATGACCACTTTTGTCGATGGGCACACAGCAGGACACAAAGATGAGACAAGAAGCTGTGGCCCATGGCAACGCCACCCCCCAACCCTGGCCCCAGGCAGGAGGGGAGTGGCCCCCCTTTGTTACGTGAGCCCGCGCACAGCCATACTCACTGTGGAGCAGCAGGACCCGGTCCTTGGTGTCAATCGACAGCTTCAGCTGACCTAAGGAAACCAGAGAAACAGCCCGCCTCAGCTCCTCCAGTGAGCGCCATGGTGACGGGTGCTCCTCTGTTCATACCAGGCCATTCAGAGAGGCCCACCATCTCTGGCTGGGAGGGCCCTCAGAAGCCACCTGCTCGGCCTCTCTTCTACAGTGCCTCCAGCGTGGTTCCCCCGCCCCGCTGGTGCCACTGGGGCAATGGGGAGCCACTGTCACTGTGGATAAAGGTGTAGGACCGACAGCAGGCTCTCTCTCATCCCGTTGGAGGGCCCACGAGGATGATTTCTGGCAATACCAGCTGGAATTTAAATGTGCACATCCTTCTACCCAGCCGTCTTCAGTCCAAGTTACCAACAGAGACAAATCCCACACAGGGGACACAAAAGCTGGCACCACAGCACTGCTTAAAGTACGGAGGGAGAAACCAGAAACACCGGACTTCCCACCTGCAGCTCTACTATGCAGTACCATGGACCGGCCCCATATGGCCTGGCAGGGGGGACCGTTGAGAAGTATTTTAACTTCTCAATAAACAAATGGCAGAACATATGTACCCCCTGTCCCTTTCCGTGAGGGTATATGCACTGAAAGGGGACCAGATTAACACAGTGATCACCTCGAGGGAAGAGGCTGGGAACCGGAGGGTCAAGAAGAATTCCAATCTAGGACTGTTATTGTTGTTTTACAATATTAATATATCCATAATCTATAATTTAAAATAAAAAGGGAGCTGGACACGATGGTACATGCCTGTAATCCCAGAGGCTCGGGAGGATCTCAAGTTCAAAATCAGCCTCAGCAAAAGCGAGGCACTAAGCAACTCAGTGAGCCCCTGTCTCTAATACAAAATAGGGCTGGGGATGGGGCTCAGTGGTCGAGTGCCCCTGAGTTCAATCCCCAGTACCCCATCCCCCCAAAAAATCAATAAAATAGGGGCTGGGGTTGTGGCTCAGCGGTAGAGTGCTTGCATAGCACGCGCGAGGCCCTGGGTTTGATCCTCAGCAGCACATAAAAATAAATAAACAAAATAAAGGTATTGTGTCAACTACAACTAAAAAATAAATATTAAAAAAACATTAATAAAATAGACTTCTGGCAAAAGTCAGCAAAGAAAGCTATAATTAAGTTTAGGAAAGAGGAATATAACTAAGATATAAAGGTTCAGTGGTTGAGTGCCCCTGAGTTCAATCCCCAGTACCCCCCCAAAAAAAATAAAAATAAAAAAGTAAAAAGAGAAGACAAAGAAAGAAAGAAAGAGGAGAGGAAGAAAGAAAAGAGGGAAGGAAGCTGGGAAGGGAAACTGTGAAGACAAGAAGCACCAGATGGACAGCCAGGGAGGAGTGGGGACCAGTGAGGGTTTTTTCCTCCTTGATTTTCCTGTTTTTAATTAAGAGAGGAACGTCAAAATAAAACTCCTCTTCCTCACGACGTATTAAAGTCCCCTCTTCAGGCTGGGGTGGAGCTCAGCACGCGTGAGGCCCTCGGCTCCATCCCCAGCACTGAAAATAAAAGTCCCCCTCAGTCCAGCCCACTCTTCCTGGAACCTCAGAAGATCCAGAATTCTGTGCACCCAGGGGACACGTGCTGGGGAGGTGAGGAGTCAGGCCTGCTCTGTCTGGAACAACCATTCTCAGCTGTCACCTCCAGCAATGGGGAGCTCTCTTCCCTTTCTCTTAAGCAGCTGGGTATTCGATGCTCCATCTATTGAGCCAAGAGGGGCCTCTCAGTATCTTTCGCTCACAGGATCTGGTTCTGCCAGCTCTGCATTGTCCCCTGTAGACCTGATGTCCAAAATGCATCCACCATTCCTCATGACACTATGAGACCTTCCCTTGTCCCCCCAGTTGTCATCTCCGGACATGCCCCAGGAAACTGGGCTGGGGGCTGGGCTTGTGCTTCATTGCTGGCTGGAGGAAGGGCAGGCAGGGTTGGGAGAACTAAAGAAGGGACTCTGCATGTCTCATAACTGCAGGAGCCCCTAACCACGGTGACTGGCAATTCCTCGGAACTCTCACTGCAGGTGTTTGCTCCAGCCAGAAGCAGTTCGGACTTCAGCTAACTCGGGTCCTGCCCTTCGCCCATCCGAATCCTTGCTGCTCTCCTGCCCAGGACACAGGTCTCACAAGCCCAGGAGGCCTATTCCAGTTCCAAGCCTGATGACTCTCCTGTCATTTAGGACCATGGTGTCCATGGCTGGGAGTGGAGCTAATGATAGTGGTCCCTGCACCCCTGAGCTGGGATCAGATAATGCTGGGAGTGAGCCCTTAGATGACAGGTTCCATGGGAATCCACTGTATTATTATCTCAAGGTCTGAGAATTACCACTTTGGGGGTTCACAGAGCTGAGAACCCTCCTATAAAAACTGTGCCCAATCCAGTATGGAGCAAGAAAGAAAAGCTTGGAAACAGACAAGGCCAGCAGCACATGGCAGATCTCACCAACTCACAGCAGCTATGATTAACATGAGACATGTTTTCCAGAAACTTCTACCAAGGCAAAGCCAACTCTGGCCCAAATGTGTTTGAATTTCCAAAGCCCTGGGAAGAGCTGTGCTATCCGACCCCTATCACCCAAGAGTGGCCCTTCCCAGAAATCAAGATTGAGAAGTCTCCTAGCACAAATGTCTTGGTCACTAATTCTAGTTGGCAAACATGAGCCCCTGCATGAAGGAGGGCAGATCCAAACGTTCAGGAGCCTGTCCTCAGGGAGCTCCCAGCCCCGTGGCTCAGACAGAGATGCAGACAAGGCCAAGGCTAGCACTAGAGTAGAGGATGGCCTGAGGCCAAGATTGACTCAGAAACCATGAGTCTGCAAGCTCCCTGCAGCTCCCCTGGCAGGCTCGGCCAAGCAGGGCTCCTCAGGGAGGGCCAGGGCGCCCCCTGTTAGAGCAGTGACCAAATCCAGCAGGCCAGGCTCCAGGCTCCCTGGTTTCTTCCCTCTGGGCTCACAGATGAGGGTAAAATGAGACCCTCCCTTGTGCTGTGCCTGCCCCCTCTGTCCTCCCCATCAAATGTGCAAGTCAAGGCTCCTGAAATCATCTTGACCAACTCTTCATTTGGTACCCAGAGCAGTCATGCCCAGAGTCCAGAGCCAGGACTGGAGGCCAGAGGTCGGCCCTGACCCCAGCACTGCTTCCTGTGTTGACAGTCTTCTAGAACAATTATCATTCTCAAATGAACATCAGCCCCATTGCATCTGCCAACTCAACCCTTAGGTTCAGGAGGAGAGAGAGCCGCAGACCCTCAACAGGGAGCCTCAGTTTTTCTCAAGAAGTCAAGAGGAAGCCAGGAAGGGGGAAGCCTCTGAGAAGTGTCTCCAATTTAGAAAAATAAGCCATCAGCAGGAGGAGGACTCTTCAGCTGGATAGGCACAAACTGATCAAATGCTTCACAAGTCCCCCATCCCTGGTCTTTCCAATAGTCCTGTTTCCTCCTACACTTGGGAGGGCTGTGGAGGGTGGGGGTGACCTATGAGAGTTCCCAGGAATGTTCAGGCTGAGGGCCTGAAGTCATCCTCATGAGGCGTGTATAGGGGCCCTGGAGGGAGCATGTTCCCATTTCCCATGGGCTGCAGTTGGGCACCACCTCTGGCTGCAGAGGCTGGTGGTGACAGATACCCAGGGTGGCTGCCACCGTGCTACCAGGAAGCAGTGACCTGGAGACAAAGTGAGAAGAAACAGGCCTTCCTAGGCCAGAGAAAATGCTGAATAAGAGTGAGTTTCAGAAAGCTTGGAGAGGGCAGTGAGCCCAAATTCTGCTGGGCACAGGATTGGGGGTACAGACTCACTGAGCACCAGGCCAAGGGTATGATGGGAGTCAGCTACAGAAATTAAATGGGCAGATCCCCAGCAGAGGACGACCACCGGGAGATGAAATCCGACTCTCAAGACAGTCAGGAAGAGATGTTCCCAGAAAACAAAGACATGGGCTGCAGCCCTTGCTACACTCAGAGTTCAAAGGCATGTATCCCCAAGGAAGCCCCTGCCAACCTAGGATGTGCACAGAATTCATCCACCAGAGACCTGCCTGGTAGCATGAAGCAGCAGCCATCCCCAAACCCAATTCACCCCAAAAGCAGGGTGGTCACACTTGAAAAGCCACAGGAAGGAGGATACCAGGACAAATGTACCAAGGAGATCTGGTCTGCGCAGCCCAGCCAGCCGCTAATATCCATAAATTCACCCTCCATTTATGAGTCTGCCCTCAAGCCTACAAGCAAGACGAGGGAGTGTTTTTCCTTCCAGAAAGGGTGCTCTGGCCAGCAGAAATCTTCTAGTCTACTCAGCATTACCTAATAAATTAACATTCAGATCTGTGGAATTAGATTCCTGTGGATCATTTGCAAAGGATTCTAGGTCCTTCCTGGGCAAGCCAGTAAATTAAACTTTGTGAATCTACCCCAGTCAGCATCTGGGGTTGGCTGGGCCATCACATCGCCAAAGCCAGCAGTCTGTGGGGCCCTGACTCAAGCATCTTACTGGCCTCCTGCGATCCCACACTAGTGGTCAGGGCCACGGTAAACCCCTGGGCTGGGCACACGCATGCGGAGAAGGAAGGCAACCTTCTTTGGATGTTTACTGGGTATTCAACATTCTACTACATGCTTTTTGTTTATTTTATTCCTCCAGCAACTCCATGAAATAGTTCCTGTTTTTAATCCTCATTTACAGGAAGGGAAACTGAAGGCTAAGAGTTAAACAAGCCACCCAGGTCACACAGCCAGTTAAGTGGCAGAACTGGGGCTGGACGCTAGGCAGTCCGGTCTAGGGAACCCACTTTTAGCCACTCTATCCCTGTGGGGGGCTCAAAATTGGTCTGCAACATCACTGATGCTCCTCCCTCCTGTTTTGAGATGGACTTAGTGGCTTGTTTCTAACAAAGAGAATGTGGTTGAGGTGATAATGGGTGATCCCCAAGAATAGAATGTAATACGCATTATGGGCTCCTTTTTAAAAAAAAACAGCTATATTGATTTAAATTCACCAATTGAAAGCATGTAATTCATTGTTATTTAATATATTCCTAGGATTATGCAACCAATCATCACTCTAATTTTAGAACATTTTTATCTTCCCCTAAAGAAACCTCATGCTGTACATTCATGTTCAAAACATGAGAAAAACTAGGGCGAGTAGGAACATACCTCAACACTGTAAAAGCTATATATGCTAAATCCAAAGCCATCGTCATTTTAAATGGAGAAAAATTGAAAGCATTCCTGTAAAAACTGGAACAAGACAGGGATGTCCTCTTTCACCACTTCTATTCAACAGAGTCCTGGAAACTCTAGCCAGAGGAATTAGAAGAAAGAAATTAAAAGGATACAAATAGGAAAAGAAGAACTCAATCTATCCCTATTTGAGACAAGGATTCTATATTTAGAAGACCCAAAAATCTCCACTAGAAAAATTCTAAAACTCATAAATGAATTCAGCAAAGTTGCAGAACATAAAATTAACACCAATAAATCAATTGCATTCCTATACATCAGTGATAAATCAAGTGAAAGAGATATTAGGAAAGCTATGCCATTCACAATCACCTTAAAAATAAAATATTAGGGAATCAATCTAACAAAAGAGGTGAAAAGCCTCTACAATGAAAACTGCAGAACTCTAAAGAAAGAAATTGAAGAAGACCTCAGAGGATGGAAAGATCTCCCATGTTCTTGAACAGGCAGAATTAATATTGTCAAAATAGCCTTACTACCAAAAGCACTACATAGATTTAATGCAATACCTATTAAGGTTCTGACAACATTCTTCATAGAAATAGAAAAATCTGTCATAAAATTCATTTGGAAAAATAAGAAGCCCAGAATAGCCAAAGCTATCCTCAGGGAGACAAGTGAAGCAGGAGGCATCACAACACCAGACCTTAAATTATACTACAGAGCTATAGTAACAAAAAGGGCATGGTATTAGCACCAAAGCAGACATGAAGACCAATGGTACAGAACAGAAGACACAGAGACAAATCCACATAGATACTGTTATCTCATACTAAACAAAGGTGCCAAAAACTTACATTGGAAAAAAGAGAGCCTCTTCAACAAATGATGCTGGGAAAAAATGGAAATCCATATGTAACAAAATGAAATTAGACCCCTATCTCTCACTCTGCACAACTCAAAGTGGATCAAGGACATGGGCATTAGACCAGAGACCCTGCACCTACTAGAAGAAAAAGTAGGCCCAACTCTCCATCATGTCAACTTAGAAACTTTATTCCTCTACAGGACTCCTAAAGTGCAAGAAGTAAAAACAAGGATCAATAAATGGGACGGTGTCAAACTAAAAAGCTTCTTCACAGCAAAAAACAATCAAGGATGTGAAGAGAGCCTACAGAATGGGAGAAAATCTTTGCACCTACTCCTCAGATAAATTTCCAGAACATATAAAAAACTAAAAAACTTAACATCAAAAAAACAAATAACCCAATCAATAAAATGGGCTAAGAAACTGAACAGACACCTCACAGAAAAAAAATACAATCAGTCAACAAACATAGGGAAAAAATGTTCAACATCACTAGCAATTAGAGAAATGTAAATTAAAACTACTCTTAAGATTCTATCTCACTCCAGTCAGAATGGCAATTATCAAGAATACAAGTAATAATAAATGTTGGTGAAGATGTGGGGAAAAGGTACACTCATACATTCTTGTTGGGACTGCAAATTGGTACAACCACTATGGAAAGCAGTATGGAGATTCCTCAGAAAACTTGGAATGGAACCACCATTTAACCCAGTTACCCCACTCCTCAGCATATACACAAAGGACTTACCATAGTGACACAGGCAAACCAATGTTTTACCAGCTCAATTCACAGTAGCTGAACTATGGAAACAACTTAGATGCCCTTCAATAGATGGATAAAGAAAATGTGGTACATATAGACAATGGAATATTACTCAACCAGAAAGAAAAATGAAATTATAGCATCTGCCAGTAAATGGATGAAACTGGAGGCTATCATGCTAAGTGAAATAAGCCAATCCCAAAAAACCCATGGCCAAATGTTCTCTCTGATATGAGGGTGCTGACTCACAATAGGTGGGGCGGTGGGGTGGGGGAGGTTTCACCAGATTGGACAGGTTGGAATGGGGGAAGGGAGGGAGGAAGGGAATGGGAAAACAGTAGAATGAATCAGACATAACTCTCCTAGGTTCATATGTGAATATACACCATTGTAACTCCACAACATGTACAACCACAAGAATGGAAGTTAGACTCCATGTGTGTATGATATGTCAAAAGACATCCTACTGTCATTTTTAGCTAAAAAGAACAAATGAAAACATTTAAAAAGAAAAAATAAATCCCATGCTCATTAGCAGCCACTCCCAATTCCCCTCTCCCCCACAGTCCCTGTCAACTGCTGATCTACTTTCTGTCTCTATGGATTTGCCTATTCTGGACATTTCACATAAAGGGGATCCTAAAACGTGTGGTCTTTTGTGACTGGCTTCTTTTCACAGAGCATAATATTCTCAGGGTTCGCCTACATTGTAGCAGACACCAACACTTCATTCCTTTTTGTGGCCAAACAAGATTCCATTGTGTGGATGTGCCCCAATTTGTTCACCTGCTGATGGATGTTTAGACTCTTTCTACTTTTAAGGACATGATGAATAATGCTGTTGTGAGCCTCTGTGCACAACAAATATATGGGCACACTTTGGAAACACAAATATAACATATACTCATTTGTGGGCACATGTTTTCACTCCTCTTAGATACATAAGCAGGAGTAGAATTGTTGAGACACATGTGACTCTATATTTAACTTTTTGAAGAACTGCCAGACTCTTTTCCAGTGGGAGCACTATTTTTACATTCCTGTCAGCAATGTTACAAGGTGTCCAACTTCTCTTCATCCTCTCCAACACTTGTTATTGTCCCTTTTCATTATGGCCATTCTAGCAATGGGATATTTCATGGTGGTTTTGATTGGCATATCACCGATAACTAGTGACATTGAGCAAAAGCTTTTTCATGTGCTATTCACCCTGGAATATTTCTTCTATGGGAAAAATGCCCATCCAAACCCTTTGTTCATTATTAAATTGGGCTATTTGTCTTTTTATGGGGATTCTTTCTTGCTTTCACCTCTGTATCACCAGCTCAGAAGGAAGCCAGCCGCCATGTCATGAGGAAACTCAAGCAGCCCTATGAAGGGGCCCATGCCCATGTGATGAGAAACAGAAGTCTTCTAACAACAGGTAGCAAGAAACTGAGTCCTCCTGCTAAGAAACTTATGAATAAGACTTAGAAAGACACCCCCCAATCCCAGTAAAGCCTAGTTAGACTATCGCAGCCCCAGTTAACTTGACTGCAACCCCCATGAGAAACCCTGAGCCAAAACCACCCCTCTAGATATGAAGAAAAAGAAACACTTTTACACTGTTGGTGGGACTGTAAATTAGTACAATCACTATGGAGTTTCTTCAAAAGACCAGGCATGGGGGCTAGGCTTGTGACTCAGTGGTAGAGTGCCTGCCTAGCATGCATGAGGCACTGGTTTCAATACTCAACACCATATAAAAATAAAAAACAAGTAAAATAAAACTATTGTGTCCATCTACAACTAAAAACAAAAATATTAAAAGAAAAAAGACTAGGCAGGGAACCACCACCATATGCCCTAGCTATACCACTCCTTGGTATTTATCCTAAAGAAGTCAAGCCGGGGGACCGGGGTTGTTGCTCAGTGATAGAGCACTTGCCTAGCACGTGGGAGGCACTGGGTTCAATCCCCAGCATCACATAAAAATAAACAAAAAAAATAGAGATATTTTTGTTAAAAAAAGACTCATCTCACATTAAATTAAAAAAAAAAAGAAGTCAAGTCAGCATACCATAGGGATACATGCATACCCATGTTTACAGCAGCACAGTTCACAAAAGTCAACCTATGGGACCACCTAGGTATCCATCCATGGATGAAGGGATAAAGAAAGCATAGTATATATACATAATGGAATTTAATTCAGCCCTTAAAAAAATGTGAGATTATGCTATTTGCAGAAAAAATGGATGGAATTAAATAACATTATGTTAAATGAAATAAACCAAATTCAGAAGGTCAAGGGACATATGTTTTCTCTCATATGTGGAAGCTAGAGAGGAAAAAGGCAAAGAAAGGGGGAGGTGTCTCATGCAAATCAAAAAAAGATCAGTGGAGGAAAGCGGGTATGCCTGAGGCGGGCATGAGGCAGGGAGGGAGGGGAGAAGTGCTGGGGAGTGATATTGGCCAAATTATGTTGTTACATGATGTGCATGTATGGGTGTGTAACAACAAATCCCATCATTATATACAGCTACAATGTACCAACAAAAAAATGCAAAAAGAGGAAAAATAAATAAATAAAATATTTTAACTCATAAAAAAAAAAAAGGAGGAGGAGGCTTTGGTTAGCAGGGGGAGGATCTTGAAGATCTGTGAACTGGAAAAGATTTAGAAGATTGTGAGCAGAGCTTGGTGGGCAATTCTGGCGTGAGCTGAGAAGACCAGAATGCTGATAGGCTTGTGGTTCACAGTCATCTATCATTCTGTATTCACATGTGAGCCATATACATGAGAAATAATACTCCTTTTGGTTCATGTAAATATATGACCCTTATCACCATGATAAAGAAAAAATAAAGAAATAAAACACCCTGTAAGCTACTCCCAATCTCCTGACTCACAGAAACAGTAAGATAATAAATGGTCACTTAAGCCAATAAATATTGGGATAAATTAAGTCACATAAATTATAAGGCAATTTTTCAATTTTAAAAATTGTGAAGACAAAATACAGTTTTCAGATACACCAGTACATTCTGACTAAGGAACAAAGACCTCCCGGTTTGGGGGTCTTTGATTTTCTCAGTAAAGAATGATGACAGATTGAAGCCATGCCCGTTGCAACTGAACTGCAAAACGTGGAATTGTCCCGTGTAAATCGAGAACAGCCCCATGCATTCACGAAATGCATCACCCGCGGAGCAAATGGCTTCCTTTCATATGAACTTATATACAATGCTATTATGTGTACAAAATTCATGTTATTCTACCTTCCGTGATTTTCCTTTGGATTTTATTATTATAATATTTTTAAATTACATACATAAAGTCATATAATTTTAAGTCTAAAATTGTCAATTGTATATTTACAGACTACTCATCATCCCTCTCTATTTCATATTACAACTTTTTCTCCATAATTAAATATGTATTATTTTATAATGATGAGCATCTGTTATGTGCTTGCTGATGGCTTGAAGCCACACAAGGGAATCCATAATTTATTTTCATTATCTTTCACATTAATGTTATTTTTTCTAAAATTATCAAATAAGGTTTTCCAGAGGAGGAAGTTTAATACAAAAAAAAAAGAGAGAGAGAGAGAGAGAGAGAGAAGAAGCAGGGAACTATGAACAAGTGTGGGTTTTGTGCGGATGCTGGTGCAAGTCGGCTGTCACTGGGCTGTGAAAACCAATGCGTGTGAAGTGCCTAGCACAGAGGGCACAGCCACTAGAAATGTATGGTGGAACTTCCATGTCTGGGGTGGCAGAGCCACTGAGGAAAACTGGAAAAATGTACAAAATGTTAAAAGCATCTTCTTAGAGCCATAACCAGATAGAGAGGAAGAGCTGAACGCCTGGGGGATGGAGGGCTGCGGAAGGACGCCTAGTGTCTCCCTGAGCTAATTCCTCCTGAGATAGCTCCAGACTCCAGGGGGACAGCTGAAGGGCCAAGCAGAGTTCTCGGCCACCTCTCAGGTCCTGAGGAAAGAGGGCTCAGAGAACGGGGCATCCCGAGAAGTCAAGTTCTTCTGAACCCCTACCATTTGGGACCCTAAAGGGTTACTCTTTAGGAACAGGGTAAATTATAACCACACACAGCTCCTCAAGGGACCATAGCTCAACCTCAAATAATCTCCGTCCCTAACATTTAATTAAGATCATCCTACTACTCAGGAGGCTAAGGTGGGAGGATCACTTGAGCCCAGGAGTTCAAGACCAGCCCCAGCAACATTGTCAGACGAGAGGGAGGGGGAAGAGAAGGGGGAGGAGAGGAGGAGGAGGAGGGGGAAGAGGAGGAGGAAATGATCATCGCAGAATGCCAGCTAGTGACCCCACAAAGTGACAAGCAAATAAAGATCTTTTTGAAGGAAGACATCATCTCAGGTCTTCAAGAAGAAAGATGCCACCTCCACACCTGCTCCTTGGTTTAGACACAGAGGAGGGGAGTGAGCGAAAGATTAGAAAAGACATGCCAGGCAAATGTTATGCCCGGGTAGCTACGTTAATATCAGGAAAAGTAGATTTTATCTAGAAATAAGGAGAAATCTTCATAGCAAAAGAAGATTTCATAATAAAAGCCTCAATTCACCAGAAAGATAATCATTCTAAATTTGCGTGTTCTTAATATAGCTTCAAAATATGCAAAGGAAAAACTCACAACTCCAATGGGAAGTAGACAAGTTTACAATTATAGTGGGAATTTTTAACACACCTCACTTGGTAACTGAGAGAACAAACTGGAAAAAAAATCAACAAGGATACAAAATATTAGAGCAATGTAATTAGCAAGTTTGACCTAAACTTGACATTTGCAAAGAACACTGCATACAACTGCTGCAAAATTCTAGGTGAAAACACCTAGAAAAACTGGCTATCTGCTGGGCCATCGAGCAAACCTCAATGAATTTCAAAAAACTGCTGGATACAGAGAATGTTTTCTGATCAAAATATAAAATAAACAACAAAAACATTGCTAGAAAAAAAATTTGAAAATTAAGAAATAGACTTCTAGATTATCCATGGATTGGAGGAGAAATAACAATGGAAACTAGAAAATATTTTGAACTGAATCATAATTTATATATCAGACATGAGCTTCTAGATATTGGTAATATTCAATTTTGACTCTGGTGAAAGAAAGGTACGTGCATTATGATAAGTCACTGAACTGCCCCAGTGGTGAGGGGGCACTTTTCTATATGTTTGTAATACTTCATAATAGAAAAGATTTAAAAGGAGCATCCATAGAATTAAAAAAAAAAAAAAAAAAAAAAAAGAACAGAGAGCTATTGAGCCATCAGAAGCTGTGAGGAATCTCTGAAAGCTCCCAAGCAGATGGATTCCAAGAGAGGAAAAGCAGGAAACTCTGAAGACTCCAACCAACACGGGATGAGCTCCTGAGAATGGACGGTTTCCCGAGCCAAGCCTGGGAGGGCTGAACACAGGGATCATGGAGCAGCCAGCAGGGACACACCGAAGGGCTGACCTCACACTGCCTGACACAGGCCACAGCTGGGACAGAAGAAGATGAATTCTTTATCTCCATGGCCTCTGGTGAGGGGCAGGAAAAGGGTAGAACAGGGCCCCAGTGAACATGGAAAAGGAAAACAAAGGGCCAGTGAGCCCACGCTGTGCCTTAGCCCACTCTGCCTTCAACACAGCGTCTTCCTTCTGATGAACCCGACACCCCAGGCCCACGCTAGAGCCTGCACTTAGAGCTCCTCCCCACAGCTCCCATCTTGCAGGCTCACCTGGGGGTGGCATTTCTAAAGAGAAGTGGGTTGTCTTCCACCTACATCCCTCAGAACACGTCCAGCCTGCCCATCGTCTCCTGGCCCACACACCCTGCAGAAAGGGCAACCTGTTCTCCACTTGATCACTCACCACTTCCAGGATACAGAGACCTTAAGGAGAGTGACAATTTGGTTCAGAGACTGCAGACAGGTTAATAAATTGGCTCATCAGGCAAGCTGATACACTGGAATCCCTTCAATAAGACACTCTATAAATATCCACATTTTTTGTGAATTTGATTTTTATTTTCTATATAAAATATTCTACCCAAAATTCAGATGGAAACTCAAGGGACCCAGGACAGTCCAAATAATCTTGAAAAAAGAAGAACGAAATTGAAGGATTTATACATCTAATTTCAAAACATAACTACAAAGCAATAGTAAGACAGTGTGGTACTGGCATAATAATTGATAAACAGATCAATGGAATAGAACTGACAGTCCAGAAATAATCCCAAGATCAATTGCTTTTTAAAAATATTTTTTTAGTTGTAGATGGACACGATACCTTTATTTTGTTTATTTATTTTTTTAATGCCCGTGCCTCACACTTCACTTGCAAGGCAAGTGTTCTGCTACTGAGCCACAATCCCATCCTTCAATTGCTTTTTAATAAAGGTACCAAGATCATCCAGAGGGGGTATAAAAATATTATCAATAAATGATACTGGGACAACTGGATAGCCACATACAAAACAATAAAATTGGACCCTGAGCTCATATCATATACAAACATTAACTAAATGTGGATTAAAACATAAATGTAAGAGTCAAAACTATGATACTCTTAGAAGACAGCAGAGTAAATCTTGTGACCTTTCACCTAGCAAAAGATTCAGATTATAACACCAAAAGTACCAACAACAAAAGAAAACTTAAATTGGACTTCTACAAAATTAAAAACACTTGGTCTTCAAAAAAAACAATATAAAGAAAGTGAAAAAATCTACAGATTGAAATAAAATATTTGCAGATCATATATCTGATAAGGGGTTACATCTAGAATATAGGAAAAAACTCTTCTAACTCATTAATAGAAAAAAATAGCCCAATTTAAAAATGAGCAAAGGAATCTGAAGAATATTTCTATGAAGAATATATGCAAATATCAATAAGCATATTAAAAAGGCTCAACATCACTGGTGTTTAGGAAAATGCAAATGCAAACCATAATAAAATACCACTTTACAATTCACTGGGATGGCTGAAACTAAAAAGTCAGATAATAAGAAGTGTCAGTGAGGATGTGAAAAAAGCAAAACCTGCATACATTGCTGATGGTGTAAATTGGTGCAGACAGTGTGGAAAAGTTTGACAGTTCCTCAGCTAGATAAACACAGAGTTAACATATGATCCAAGAATTCTACTCATAGGTATAAGAGAGAAAAAAGAACATCTGTCCACACAAAAACTTGTACATAAATGTTTGTGGCAGCATTATTCATAATAGCCAAAAAGTGAAGGCAACTTAAATATTCAACAACAGATGGATGGATAAACAGGATGTGGTATGTCCATACAACAGAATATTATTCAGCCATAAAAATGAATGAAATGATACATGCTACAACATAATTAAACCTTGAAAACATCATAAGTGAAAGAAGTCAGTCCCAGATAAACATGTATTATATGATTCCTTTTATATAAAATGTTCAAAATAGGCAAATCTACAGAGACAGAAAGTAGATTAGTTATCGCCTAGACTTGAGATGAGGCAATGAAAATGTTATAAAATTAACTGTGGTAATGTTTGTGCAATTTCCATTGAATTGTACATTTTAAATAAATGAATTGTATGTATGTGAATTATATCTCAACAAAATTTTTACCAAAAAAATGTTAATGAATATCCTAATCAAAACAAAAGAGATAATCCTGGGGAAAATATTATGTATACTTCTAATGTCTTCTTCAAAGTACACCAATTATTACAATGAAGAAAAAATTTCCCTCTAGAGTAGTCAGGTCCTAGACTCAGCTTGCATAACCCTCCCCTGAAGTGAACACCCCCACAGAAGTGAACATTTCCAGAAGGTTCAAGTTCAGGTACAAGTCTTGGCTCATGAGAGATCTTCCTCTCTCTGGGCCCAAGCCTTCACAGAGGAAAAAAAAAACCCCTCTGCACAGGGAGTTGCAAGCCCAGGGAAGAAACAAGGGCTGTACTGTAGAGAAGGGCTGTTATCTTTACTATGGATACTTGGAAGGTCAGGTTTGTCCAGGCCTTTGTGACAGCCGCTGCCCAGCTGGTATTTGGAAGAACTCCATCTGCAAACTTAGCAGCTTGGGAGTGGAGGCCTACTGCCCCTTTCTCCACTTTAAGTTGAAGGGCAGCCCTGGGAGTCTCCCAAGGTCTGTCTTGGAGGAGAGAATTCTCCCACCTCGGCTGCAAGATACCCAAGGAAGAAGTCAGATTACAGCCTCCAGGGTGCGCCACAGGAGGCAAGGCTACCTGGACTGACCCTGCACCTGTTGAGTCTCTGAGTCAAAGGAAAGTGGGTGAATGAGATATCCAGAAACTGAACCTTGATTGCACTGGAGCTGCCTGCTAATGGGAAACTCTGTGGTGACAAGCCGGGTCTCTGAAAGATTAACTGGAGCGTGATTATTCCAGCCAAGTGAGGCAGAACCAACAGCAGCTGGCACCAGCGGCAGGGCAGCAGGTGGTGTCCCGCGACTCGCTGCGCCTGAGCCTGTTCCCTGAGCCCTTCTGGGCGATCAGAGGAGGAAGGAGCCAGAGAAGTCGCCCCCAGATGGGAAGAGCGCCTGCCCAACCTCGCCTTTCACCACTGAGGGTATGGGGGGGCAGCCTTGCCCCCCAGGCACTTACCAAAGGTGGAGAGGTAGAAGGACAGGTCCCGGCGGGCGCGCTGGTTCCCGAAGGAGACGCGGTGCAGAGAGCCCTCCATGGCGTCCCTGCTGCGGGAGGGGCAGGGTAACCCGAGGTGGCTGTGTTGTGCGGGTAACCGGGGCAGCAGGCTAGCCCGCGCCCTGCACCAGCGCCTCGGAGCGGCGGCGGGCGGGAGCGGAGGCCCGGCTGCGCAGCGCGGGGGAACGGCCGCGCGCGCCCGGCCCTGATTGGCCCGCGCTGGTTTGAATGGGGAGATTTCCACCTGATCTGGCAGACGCGGGCCAAGGGGAGGAGGCGTGGGCGCCCCGAGCAACGAGGACAGTCACCAGCAGTCAGAGGAGCCGGTTGCACCCGGCGGCTGCGCCAGGACCCCTGGCTCCAGCACCGCACTTGGGGCTCGGAAGTGCCAGCCCTGAGAGGGGCCAGTTGCGCCCACTCGGGCGGGCTTAGCCTGCTCGCCCAGCTCCCCCAGGCTGCAATTAGCCAGAGCTTTGAAGTTCCGACCTGTAATCATCAGACCCAAGCAAGGGCAAAGGAGCACCCTCCTAGCCAGGGGCAGTAGGGTTTGGGAAAGTGTTCTCTACATTTGGACAAGCCACCCCCACCAGAGGTTCCAGCCTCTTTCCAAACCCTGCCAGCCCAGATGGCCCTTCTGAATCTCCCTTGGATGAGAGCAGCCTAGGACAGGTACATATGGGAGCAGCTTGCACCAGCCAGCCTCATGGTCCTCCATGTGCAGCGTGGTGCCATCAGACAGTAGGGCAGGCCCCCAGCATCTGAGGACAGGGAGGGGAGTTGGGAAAGTGGGTAGGCACTTTGAATCTCCAGAGCCTGGTGCAAGCAGGCAGAGCTAGAAGGAAGGTCAGCCCTTGTGTGGATTTGTCGGCAAACATTCATGAGACACCTCCAGGGAGCAGATTCACACCAAGACATCTGCTCTGCAAATCTCTGACTGTTGCCACTGTGGGAGGGAAAGCTGCTGGTCTCATGTAAATCTAAAAATGGGAAGTGTTGGTGTTTGTCCCTGATCCCTGACTTCATTACCAAGTGGGTATTTGTGGTTCCATGATCCACTCAAGACAAGATTGGGGGAGGCAAGAGAGAAGAGTTATATATATTGAGTACCAGGTGCCAGAAGCTGAGCTGTGCAATTAACACATATCATCTCATCTGATCTTTCCCTAAGCCTAGGAAGTATTAGCTCCAATTTACCAGGGAGAAATCTGAACCCCAGGTGGAAACGGTAAGTGACGTGCCCTAGGTTTGCAGAACTAGGAACAGGCCGAGCTGAAATTGGACCCTCTGCCCCAAAGGCTGTCACCTTCTGCTCTTCCTTGGCTTCCACACCTGCCCCATGGTCAACAGCAAGTGGAGGCAGCAGACCTGATTTCTTGAGGCAGTAAGGAAACTAGATGCCACAGGTTCAGCTGGCCACCGGTAGGAAGCAGAAACTAGAGGAGGCTTAAAATCAACAAACTACTGGTCAAGTGCAAATGAGTCACATACAAGTGGGTGGATCATTTGAATCCTGGTATTGTGTAAAGCCCTGTCCTGCTCTTGCCTCACCTACCCCACACACACCATGAACACTACCCTTAGCAGGAGTGGGCTCACTCTCCATTGGCAGATGGTCTTACCTGCACCCTGGATTTGGGCACGCTTGATCCTCTTCCTGGCTGGAGAAGTCTGAGTCCAGACATCCATTTTGGGCAGGGAAGTATCCTGGCTTAGTCACTCCACCCAGTCATGGAAAATGGGCAACCTCAGGTTCAAGCCACAGGGTGCAGACAGGACACTACGCTCCAGGGTGCTGCAGCGCCTGCAGGAGCAAGATCAGAGCAGGAGTTAAACATGGCCCAAGACCAACAATAAAAATTAAAAAAAAAAAAAACATGGCCCAAGGACGCCCACCGTGAGGGCTTGTTCACTCCTGGTAGGAATTACAAAGCAAGGCATTCGGAAGCCAGGGCACAGGAAGGTTACATGGAAGAGAAGGGCTATGTGCCCAAGGTGACAGTCACCCTCTTTACAGCTCTTCCAGCGACCATTGTAGAGCCTTATACTGCGGAAGAGCACCTTGGACAGGAGGCTTCAAGCAACTTGCAGGTGCAACACTCAGGAAGGTGGGACCTGGGAGGAGAATTGCATTGTCTGAATGTAGCCTGGGAGACAAAGGACAGAGGCCCATACTATGCCCTTCACTTGCTATTGGGACCAAGGTCCCACTACCTCGCAGTTTCCCTCCTGACTCCTTCTGCCCCACTCGGCAGCTAACCTGTTCAGTTGGGAGACCCCAAGGCCAGCCTGATCCTGATCCCCTCTGTTGGAACCACCTGTACCACCTTTGCTGCCACGGCAAATGTTCCTTTACTGAGTGGGTCCCTTGAAGTTCCCTTTGCTTAAAAGAACAGGTCATTTTTCCTCCCTTAGGAGATGGAGGACAAGTGAGTGGGAGCATGGGCAGTGGCACTGCAGGGACTTGCCCTACTGACCCATATTGCCATCCACAGTTGACATTCAGAAAGAGTCAGGTCCTAGCCCTGTTTTCCCCAAGAAGGAAGGGGGGCTGAGAAGCAAGTCTGGCTCTCTGTGACATGCCCAGGGGACTCAAGCACCCTCTAGGGTCTCAGTATCTCTTTTTCACTCCACTTGCACTCACACATACTCTACATGTACATAAATTCACTTGGCACACACCCACAGCACAAACATACACATGGCACACATCCTGCACACACATAGACCACACATACCTTAACACACCCCACATGTATACACACAACACACTACACTCACACCTCACACCTATATACAAACACACCCCGCATGCTATACATGCATCAAATGCACACACACACATGCACACACATAAAATACATTTAAACATGCCACATGCATACACAGATTGATGATAGACATTTTTTGAAGACTGCAAAAATAATGAATATTTGAGTTTGGAAAGAAGGAACTAAAAGGATTTATTTGGGTGCATTTTTACATTAACTATCAAAGATCTTTGTGACTTTAAGATGCCATCTGGCCCAATAACCAAGAAAATTTTGTAAAATAATAATAAAGGAGACTTGGACTGCCAAATGTTAAATAATGTTTTAATAATGTTATACCAGAAAGAAAGGACAAACAGATCGATAGAATAGAAAGTCCAAGGGGAAAAATCGTTTTATTTAGAGAAGAAAAATAGATTCATTTCAAAAAGTTGAAAGATAAATAAGCTAATTCAGAGGAAATTTTTCAAGTTGAAATTTATTTAAAGAAAAAAGAGACTTTAACAATAAAATCAAAACATGGCCTTTGAAAAGATCAATAAAACATCCAGGCACATTGGCGTGCACCTGTAATCCCAGTGGCTCAGGAGGCTGAGACAGGAGGACTGTGAGTTCAAAGCCAGCCTCAGGAAAAGCAAGGCACTAAGCAACTCAAAAAAAAATACAAAATAGGGCTGGGGATGTGGCTCAGTGGTTGAGTGCCCCTGAGTTCAATCTCTAGTACCCTGCCCCACAGAAATCAATGAAATCGACTTCTGGCAAAACTTAGCAAAGAAAGCTACAAATAAGTTTAGGAAAGAGGAGGATAACTAAGATATAAAGGTAATTTTTTAATTATAAGAAAATATGTTGCAACTTATAAATTTGAGGAGAAATAAATAACTTTCTAGAAAGTATTAACTAAAATTAATACAAGAGTTTGATAGATGTCTAGAGCTATACTTGTAGATCTAATAGATGTTTATATTTATACATTATAGATTTATGATGTTTAATAGATCACTAACCAGAAAGAAAATACAAAAGAAAACCAAAACTCTACCGGGAAAAATTCCAAGAAGTCTAGCTGGGCACGGTGGCACATGCCTGTAATCCCAGCAGCTCAAAAGGCTAAAGCAGGAGGATTCTGAGTTCAAAGCCAGCCTCAGCAACTAAGCAAGGCCCTAAGCAACTCAGCGAGAGCTGTCTCTAAATAAAATATTTTATAAAGGGCTAGGGACATGGCTCAGTGGTAAGAGCCCCTGGGTTCAATCCCTAGAACAACAACAAAAAAAAAATCTAAGAAGTCCAGACAGTTTTAAAGGCCGATTCTGTAAGACTTTCAAGATTTAATTCCTATTTTAGAAATATCACTCTAGTGAATCTCACATGGGGGGGGGGGGTTGATATGAGAGTTGGAAGCAGAAAGTGGTTAAGAAAAGTCTTTTCCAGTCACATTCGTAAAAGATGGCAGCAACCAAGTAGTAGAGTAGCAGTAGGGATGGAAAGAAGTAGAGTCAACAGAACTTGGTGATTGAGAGGAAGAGTGAATGCGAAAAGCTCTGACTTGAGAAATTAAATGTTTAGAGGTGACCTTTACAGAGATGGAGAACTGGGGAGGGAGGGCTGAACTGAGGGGGGAGGCCCAGACTGAGGCTGCGAGGGGAGAATCTCTCTGTGCCAGCCAAGTGAAGATGGCAAGTGGAAATACTGGTCTGGAGCTCAGGGAAATACACAGGCTAGAAATGCAGATTCAGGAATTCCCAAGGAAGCCGTGTATGATAAGAGGGCCCAAGGAGGGGGCTGGGGCTTGGGCTCCGTGGAAGAGCACCTGCCTCGCACATGTGAGGCACTGGGTTAGATCCTTAGCACCACGTAAAAATAAATAAACAAAATAAAGATATCGCATCCATCTATAACTAAAAAATATTACAGAGAGAGAGAGAGAGAGAGAGAGAGAGAGCTCCCAAGGAGGACATTCAGTTTAAGAGGAAGGCTGGGGACAGAACCAGGAAGAGGACAGATGGAGAAAGAAAGGCCGTAGGAGGAGACGGAGAACCAGGGACGCATTAAGAAGGAGATAATTGTCAACAATGTCAAATGTTGTTGGGAGGTCAAGTAGGTTAATAACTGAGAAGTGTCCGTTGGATTTAGCAACAAGGCAGTCATTGTTGACCTTCCATCCCAGAATAAAATGCTGGGAGGCAACAGTTCCCACATGAATGAAAATGTACCAAATTCACTCAAAAAGGAAAAGGACCCTGGGCTCAAGGCCAGAGATTATTCTTGGGTCAGGTTTTTTTTTTTTTTTTCCTTGTCCTAAATTTAACCAGTTGGAAGGCTTTGTTAAGTGCTGTTTTATTCACTCTTGAAAGATGTGCCTCTTCAGAGCATGTCTGTAATTCATCTTTAAGGTAGGACAGTTGTCTTTGGGTGAGTGGTTCTCTACTGAAGCAGATTCTGGTTGCTGTAAATACCACTGAGAAACTTTTTAATTTGCCTCAGATGGAAAAACCTTTGGTGACCTAAATGTGCAAACAGGGTCTGAGTGGGAACCAAGGAAAAAATGGAAGATTTCAAGTGTGAGCAGAGAGATATTGCCTAAAGGTGAAAGAGACCCAAACCTTCGCCACCAAAAGAAAGTGAAATAGTTGAGGCCAAAGATAAAAGCCAAAGACTTAAAAAGATCCTTTGTATGTAGGTTGGAAGCGTTTTCAGCCTCTTCCAGAAGCACCCCCTCCGCCGGCCTGATAGTCAGCAACTTGATTTGGCATAGTCTACATTCCAGAAACCCTCAAAAGTGTTTCAAACTTAAAGAACAAGATGACTTCACTTCTAGCCAAGATGGAATAACAGAGACTGGATTTTCCCTTTCCCCTAAAACAACTAAAAGAGTGGACAAAATATATGAAATCATGGTTTTTCAAGCTATTGGACATCAGGGTACAATGTCCATGGAGGAACAGAAAAGCAGGTGAGTCCTATGTTTGAGCCAACTTATTGCCAGGAGACACTTTCCAAAAGGGAGAGAGTACTTAGGACAACTCCAGTCCCTCAGTTGAGTTCAGAAGGTGGAGGCAGAGAGTGTTCAGAGGTCAGAGTACCAGAGAGGAGAGAACCTCACAAGAGGGACCTCCAGACACCTGCAGGGGTCCTCCCTCAAATCTTCTGATAAGCTCTTGGCTAAGAGGAAAGTGCCCCAAGACTGGGGAAAGAGCCACCCACCCTAAAGGATTACAGAGAACAATCACTGAAGCCTATATAGGGCCAGAAGTAGTTCTTATTCTCCTCAACCAGAGTGGAAAGACCCCCTAATTCATGAGGCACTAGGCAGAGTGCTTAGAAGTGTATTGCCTCAGTTGTGCCCTAGATTAAATGCTACTCTGTTCCCATCAAAAGAAGCTTAACAGAAAGACCCAATAGGATCCAACCATTCCTAAGGAACTTAACTGCATTCCAGAAGAATCCCAAGAATATTTTTAGGAATATAAAGACATCCAGCCTGCAACAAGGTAAGATTCATAATGTCTGAGACCCAGTAAAACGTTCCCAGGCACGCAAAGAAGCAGGATCCCTGATAAGGAGAAAAACCAACTGATAGGAATAAGCCCAGAAATAACACAGATATAGAATCAGTAGGCAAGGACATTGAAACAGCCATTAGAACCACATTCTATATGTTCAAGAAGTGCTTTAAAAGTATGTTAAGACATGGAAGATACAAAAAAGCCCCAACTAAACATGATAAAGGGAAGCATACAGTGTCTGAGATGAAAAAATACCCAGGATGGGATTAATAACAGATTGAACACTGCAGGGGGAGAAAATAATGAACTTGAAGACCAGCATAAAAAACACCCAAGATGAAACACAGAGACCAATAAACAAGAAAGTTTTAAAATGAGCAGAGCACCAGTGAGACAACTTCAAGCAGCCTAATAGATATGGGACTGGAATCCCTGAAGGAAATCAGGGACAAAACATATTTGAAAAAATAGTGGTGGGGGGCTGGGGTGTGACTCGGGGGTAGAGCACTTGCCTACCATGTGCAAGGCCCTGGGTTGCAAAAGGAAAGAATTTCCCAGCACTGCAAAAAGAAAAGAAGAAGGAGGAGAAGAAGAAATAAAAATGGTTGGGTTTTTTTTTTTTGCAAATTTGATAAAAACTATAATTCCACAAATCCAAGGAGCTCAATGAACCTTGAGAAGAAGAAATATGAAGAGGCCCGTACCAAAACACATCATGATCAAATTGCTTAAAACCAGCAGAAAGAGAAAATCTTTAAAAAGCAGCCCCCCTGAAAGCCCACATTACATACAGAGGAATAAAGATGACATCAGACTTCTCATCAGAAACTATGTGCCACAAAAGACAATGAAGCAACATCGCTGAAGTACTGAAAGAAAAAAAAAAAAAAATTGTCAACCAAAATTCTTTACCCAGCAAAAATATCTTTCAAGATGAAGGCAAAATAAAGATTTTTCTCATATTTACAAAATGTGAATGCATGCAACATCTACAAAGATACACTGAAGGAAATGTTGAAAAATCTTCTAAGCTGAGGGAAAACGATAACCATACTGAGTTCTGGACCTACACAAAGAAGTGACGAGAACACTAGAAGCGGTAACTATGTGGGTACGTATAGAAAACATTTTTCTTGTTAAATCTCTGAAAGAACAATATAACTAGGCTGAAGAACTGTTGACTAAAAAACATCCAGAGCTCCCTGCATCCTGGAAGAAATTGTTATATGCTGCCTTGTCTAAATTCTGATGAGATAATTGCACGAAGCCAACCCCAGGGAAGCCATTAGCAAGTTAGCATTTGCAGTCATGTGGGAGCGTGGATTCTACTTATGGAAGAAAATAATGCAGACATGTTTGGTATAAAATGCAGCCACCACAGCTAACATCTGTGTCTCAGCTGGACTGCAGTCGAGCTTGAATGTAAGGCTTCTGGAGACCAAAGCCTATTTCTGGCTCAGTATACGGTGACAGTGAAGTGTCCTTCCAGTGGACAGTAGCAGATAACAGTTGGGAAGAGGCCACGGCCTCCAGAGATACCAAATGTTCTTCAGGGGGATTTCACTGGGATCTGGGGGACCCATCTAAGTTGGTGTCACTGGCGTGGTAAAGAGAAGTGGCATTCATTCTCTTCATTTCCGAATTCTTTCCAATCTCTCCCTCCCCGCTCTACTGGCATCTCAATCACACAGCAGCCACCGTTGACTCCCTAATCGTAAAAAACCATTGCTTGCTCTCCGTCCTCATCCACCTGGCTGCAATTTTCCTCCCACCCCTGACGGTTTCTCTGTCTGATGACTTCCTGCCTTCTTGTGAAGGTGTGTTCGCTGGCCTCCCCTCGCTGGCTCTGTGCTCTCTCCCTCTGCAAATCTGTGTCCCCCTTTTTGCTACTCTCCTCTTTTCTGAAGATGTTACCCAGATCTCTGTTCAGTACCAGGGTTCAGGGCCACCTCGGTCTTGATTCACCTGCCACCAGTCTTCCTCTCTGTGCCCACGGTCTCCCTGACAGCTCACTTAGACTGTAGCCCTGACTGTCGGCTTCTGTCCAGCTAGGCCTTGAGCTGCTGGATGCAGTGACTGATGTGTCTTCTTCATATCTGCCCACTGCCTACAGGCCCTGGCACACATTCTAAAAAGCTCACTCTTGCCATGGAATTCAGTTCTAAAATCAGCATATAAGACACAGATTGTGAGTAGCCACAACTACCCTCAAATAATCCCTTATGCCAATCATAAAATACACATGGTTTTGTGAATAAAAAAAGGGAACAAGGGAACGGCAAATTTAGCTTCCACATCTTGCCCTCCCTCTGGGAGCTACTTCACCCGAGTGGGAGAGCTGGAGCATCCCCATGAATTACATTATATTATCTCTGCCACTCCTTCTTCTCACTGTGCTTTTATTTTTAATCCCTCGTATTGATTGGATTTCCATAAGTAAAATGCACACGCAGCCATCACTCCAGGGTGAAGTTTGAGGAATGAACTCCTTTATCTTTCCCTAACCTGGTTGCTTCCCTTGACTTCACCTTTCTGGCAATGACAGTACCTCTCTGAATCAGGTTGAAAACTCAGACTCCTCCTCCCTCATCTTCTCTTTCTGGTTTCGAGGTCATTGTTCACCCTTCCTCCCTTTGTCTCCATCCTTACTGCCACCTACTAATCCAGGCCTGACCACCTCCCATGGTGACTTCTCTGATAGCCTTCTAACTGGCCCTGCTGGACTGGCTCCATGTTTCACAGTGCCCTTAGATGAAGGGCAGGAATTTCTGAAGCAGGAATTCAGTCCCATCACTCCTCCATTCAAAAGTCATCCGTGGCTCCCCATTGGCCCTTCACTCCAGTCCAGGTCCTCTGCAGTCTAGTCACAAGCTGTCTCCAGTCCTGCTTCCCACTCTTCTCAGACAGGAACACCATATTCCTTGCCTGTCCTCCAAACTTGTCCACTTATGTCACTTCCCTCCTCCTCAAATATCTCCACTTGCCAAAACCCAACCCAGCTTCAAATGGTAACATCCCTAGTGACCCCTTCCTTCTTCCCATCACCATTGTTCTGTTTGTACCACTTAACTCACATGGCTGGATCGGGTACCTTAAAGAATGAGATGGGTCATAAATATTTTTCATTCATTCATCATACATTAGTGAACATTTACAATGTGGCAGGTGCTCACTAGGTGTGGAGAAGTGCAGTGAGACAGGACCCTGGCACACACAGAACCCATAATCTGACCATGGAAGGTGGCAATGGACAGGTCATGAACCCCAACAGGGACCCCAAGAGAAAAAGTAAAAGAGGTCATCATCTAGACAGTGGTCAGAAAGAAAGTGTATTTCCAAATTAAGGAAGATGTAAACTGAGACCTAAAGAATGATCAGAAAGTAGCCAGGCAGAAGGAGAAAAAATGTTCCAGATTAAAAGGAAAAATGAAAATAAAAAATGAAAAGTCTGAAAGTAATAGAGGACATGGCTCATTAGAAGACCCCAAAGGAAAAATGAATCACAGCTGGAGCACATAGAACAGGGTGGGAGCAGGGGCGACTGGGGCTGGGGAGACAGCTTGGCCCAGCCTTGCAAGGCTTGTAAACCAAGTGAAAGAGGCTGGGTTTGGTGCCAAGACAAGGGAGAGTTTTAAAGAAAGGTACGTCGTGATCGTCATTGCTTGTTGGAAAGAAGCAAGAATGGATGGTAGTGGTGCAGATCGCGGTTGATGCAGAAACCAGGTGACAGAAGACAGAGGCCTGCACTAGCACTAAAGTAATAGAAGGAACAGAATGAAGTGGAAGATCTGATGCTGACAATTGAATTCAGAAACCAAAAGAAGGAAAGGTCAGAGATGACCACATGATCATGGCTGCTCTTGTGGTGTGAATGAATTTATAACAAATAAATGAATAAGAGGCAGAGAAGAGTAAATGACTTTTGGAGATCCTATCCAAAGCAGATCCATCCTTACAAGTAATATGGACTCAAAAAAAATTATTGGCTTACACCCCAATTTTCAGACAATTTTTGGAGTCCAGTAATCTGGGAAAGAATTTCTAAATTTAAAATTTAAATTTTTTTAAATTTAGAAATTCTAAATCCTAAATACTCCTGTATTTTCAAACAGATGGAATCTGGTCAAGATAAATATAGGGAATGCAAAGCACTATCAGCCTGTCAGATTGCTTTTAGTATTTCTGCCTTCCCAGAACAGCCTCCTGGAGTGTCTATCCAACTGATGATTTCAGGATCGTCAGTACCTCCCAACTTCCCCAAATCCTAGGCCTCTAAACCCCAGAATTTTCCACACTCTTGAAATGGTTCTTCCAATGACAGTATAAAATTGTTCAGAGGTAGTTTCATTCATTTGTCAGCACCTCCTACAATCAGGTTATAACCCTGGGATTATATCCATGGCAATAGACACAGCCTCATCTCTGTGGGAGCCATCAATCACTTGAGAATTTAAATTGTACCACATATGAAAATGACGAATTTTTGGTTTTTTGTTTGTTTTTCTTCTTTTACTCACAGAAGTGTAAAATGTGTTGGATGTGTAGACACTGGCCTCAAATAACCAGAGCATCTGAAGTGCTAAAGAAAGGGTACCGTTTTCATAGTGTTATACCACCACCTAGTGGTCACTAAGAGTGGTAGCGATTGATCCAGGAAAAATTTCCCACAGAGCTGTTTCTGGAAATGACTTTCTACCATTTCTCCAGAACTTCTCCTTTCTCTATTAAAGATACTCTAGGCATTGACTCTTTAAATAGATGTATAAACACTCTGGCACCTTATGGCAACTTAAAGATAAAATTTAGAAATTCTTGGGCTGGGGTTGTGGCTCAGTGGTAGCACACTCGTCTGGCATGTGTAAGGCACTGGGTTCCATCCTCAGCACCACATAAAAATGAATAAATAAAATAAAGGTATTGTGTTCATCTACAATTAAAGAAATATTTTCTTAAAATTTTAGAAATTCTTTCCCAGATTACTGGACTCCAAAGAAATTTTACTCATTACCAGGCATACTTCTGGCCTTTATTTAGTAAAAAAAAAAAATATTTTAGGCACATTTGAATATACTGATTTTTTTTAAGGATTGCTATATGAAATCCTGACCCCCCCTTCCCCTCACCAAACCCAGGGAACTTTCTATAATTCATAAACAAAGAGCAGAGTCTGTCACCCCCAAGGTCATCAGGACTAATACCAAAGCAGGACTGTGAGATCTGCGAAGAGGAGAGTGGGAACCCGGGACCCAAGGCATCTGAAGGTGCTTTCATTGTCTGCTTCTACACACAGCTCAAACTGGACCAGGGATTGCTGGGAAATGTTCTCAGAAAATCATGGTGACCCAAATCAAGTAGCCCTGTTTCTAGCAGGGATCACAAAGTGGCCAAGAACAAAATAAACTTAGGTATAGTCTCTTGGGAATATTAGCCTCCTAGGACAATATTTTAGCAAGCTAAACTTTAAGTATTCTTGTCAGATTCCCAAGCACTCCCGGCTGGGCCCTACCTCTGCTTCCTGTGGCCTGAGGTGGGAAATGACAGTTAACACAGTTACCTGGCTCCTTCCCTCTCAGAACATTGGGAGGCAGAAGCAAAGGGTTAGTGAGGGCTCCTCCCCCTCAGGCCATCAATTCTTTTCCATATGCCTCCTTCTTCCATTCTGCTTAAGGGTGTCCCAGTCTCAGCTTGCATTAAAGAGAAGAAGCGACAGAGGCATCAGAATATAGAGAATGCGGAGAGAGAGGACCCAGATTCTAAGCCCAGACCCCCTTCTCCTGCTGGCCTTTGGCTTTTGGCAAATTACTTAACCTCTCTAGCAGGGCCACCAGGTGCACTGGAAAGGCTGGGGACCCACCCTGGGGGTGCTGCTGACTTGTAACATCATAGATTTGTAGGACCATTGAGAGATTTCTTTTTAACAAATGTTCATCAAGTGTCTTAAGGGGTGCATTTTTTCTATTTCACTCAAAGCCCTACTGGATTATCTACCATCAGCCCTTTGTTCTGAGCTTTATCTATAAAATGGAGACAATCCACATCTATCTACTGAGTTGGCTAGAGAACCAACCAAAACAGTGGGTGTCAAATACGGAGAAAACTAACGTGGAATGTAGGTTATGTTCCCGCATTTCTGTTGGTGATTATCCAACGTCGAGGTATTAGCGTGTCAAAGGTAAAGCAAGTTTTACGCTGCAAGTGTTTTTTCTTTTTGAAAATAGAAACAAAGACCAGGGTTCACATAGCAAATGTCTTCTCACTCCATAAGTATGTCATGATTCAAAAGGTAACTTTGTACTCATCAGCAGGACTTACAAGAATATTCCAGTTTCTGAGAGTTGTTCACCAAATAAAGTAATTGAGTTGGTTGTAAACCAGTTAGACCTTCTCTTCTTGACCTGAGTCTTCAGGTAAAATAAGTAAATAAAAGACAAGCCCCACTCCATCCTTGCCCCCACTGCTAACCCTAGAAATCAGATTTGTCCCTGTGGATAGGTGTGAAGTAGCTTAGAAGTGTTAAAAGTTATAAATTTTTAAAAGTCAGCCCATATAAGACATTATATAATGGGATGTACATTCCAGAAACTATTTTCAGAAAAACACCCCACATAACACCCCTTTATTGCCTCTCGCCGTTGATTCAGTTTAGTTCAGTCTAGTATCACAAATGATGTCACACAATTTTTATTTGGCTTGGAAAAGAGGAAGGAGTAGGCCACAGATCTGGCTTTCTAATTTGGTCTGTTTTGAGACAATGTTTAATCTGCCCCTCCTGTACAAACTGTACTCAGGGTAGCCAAGTAATGATGAGGGGAAGTTTTCTCTTTAGAGAAAGATCTCTGCCCAGTCTATAGTTCCACCTGTGACTCGAAGAGGAGCTTCACAAACCACTCTCCAGAGAAACTGATGAAATCACTTTGAACAAAAAAGCATTTAAAATCTCTGTAGGGGCCAGGGTGTAGCTGAGTGGTACAGCACATGCAAATACAAGGTCTAGGTTTAATCCCCAGCATTGAAAAATAATAAGTTCCCTCAAAATGGCCAAAGGGCATGCAGCAAGTGAAGGCACATTGTTCAAGAAAATCCATAGCCAGGTAGATTACACCTGTAATCTCAGGAACTCAGGAGGCTGAGGCAGGAGAACCACAAGTTCAAGGGCAACCTGGACAAATTAGCAAGACCCTGTCTCAGAAATAAAAAGGGTTGGGAATGTAGCTCAGTGATAAAAGTGCCTCTGGGTTTAAACTAAATAATCAAAAAATTCAGTGAGAAGTATATGAACCAAGATCCATGTTCCTCTGCTCCCACCCGCAGTGAGACAGAAGCTACATACCAGTCTACTTCAGCCAGGAACCCAGAGCCCTCCCTTCCCCACTCCAAGTCAGAGAGCTGTCTTCTTAGGAGGGAAGGATGTCAGCCTTTGCCATCCTTCCTCCGACCTTTAGTCAAGACTAAGTTCTAGGTGAGTTCAGCCAATGTAAGTGGGGATCCCTTCTTCCTCGCAGCCCCCACTGTAAGGAGGCTCTTCCTTGGGCACAGCGGCACTGAGAAGTGTTAAAAGTTCCACACTGGGGCAGGGTTCCACGTTGAGAGAAGCAAGACAAGGAGGCTTGTAACTCCTGCCCCCACCACCCATCCACCAAGCACTCGACTCCTAACTCCTGGGTCACTCAGAAAAGCACACCATTGTCCCCACCCACTGCCAGAGCCTTGACTGACAGGTTTCCCCAGGTTGTAGGCCAGAGAACAAAGAAATCAAGAAACTCATAAATAAGTGGAAATGAAAGAACACACTCCTGTCAAACCAATTAGCAAGACCCTATCTCAAAAATAAAAAGGGCTGGGGATGTAGCTCAGCGATAAAAGTGATAAATTAAGACACAGCACATCAAAAAAAATTTTAAATACCTGTATTTAATTTATTTATTTCTGTGTGGTGCCTCATGCATGCTAGGTAATCGCTCTACCAGCTACAGCCCAGCCCCAGCATATCAAATTTATGGGATACAACTATACCACAGAGAAACTTAGAGCTGTAAATGCCGATGTTAAAAGATAAGAAAGGCCTGAAATCAGCAACCTATCTTCTACATTAAGACATTGGGGAAGGAGAACAAACACAGCCAAAACAAGCCGAAAGAAGGAAATAATAGAGACAAGAGTGAAATTAATGAAACCAAAAATTTTAAGCAGAAAAAAAAATCAATAAAATTAAAAATTGCTTTTTTTTAAAAGATCAACAAAATTGACAAACTTCTACCTGGTCAACCAAGAAAAAGAGAGAGAAGACTCACAAAACAGAAATAAAAAGGCAACATTACTACCAATCCTACAAAATAAAAGGGATTTTAAAAAGACTCCTAAAGCATAAGAAGTAAAATCAAGAATCAATAAATGGGATGGATTCAAACTAAAAAGCTTCTTCTCAGCAAAGGAAACAAGCAATAATGTAATGAGAAAGCCTATAGAATAGGAAAAAATCTTTACCACACACCGCTCAGACAGAGCACTAATCTCCAGGATATATAAAGAACTCAAAAAACTTTAACACCAAAAAAAAAAAAAAAAAAGCTCAATCAATAAATGGACTAAGGAACTGAACAGATGCTTCACAGAAGAAATAAAATCAATCAACAAACATATGAAAAAAATGATCATTATCTCTAGTAATTAGAGAAAGATTTCATCTGACTTCAGTCAGAATGGCAATCATCAAGAATACAAGCAAATGCTCACCATCTCTAGCAATCAGAGAAATGCAAATTAAAACCACTTTAAGATACTATCTCACTCCAGTAAGAATGGCACCCATTATGAAGTCAAACAATAACAAGTGCTGGTGAGGATGTGGGGAAAAGGGTACACTTGTACATTGCTGGTGGGACTGCAAATTGGTTCAGCCAATTTGGAAAGCAGTATGGAGATTCCTTGGAAAGCTGGGAATGGAACCACCATTTGACCCAGCTATTCCCCTTCTCGGACTATACCCAAAAGACCTAAAAGAGCATACAACAGGGACACAGCCATATCGATGTTCATAGCAGCACAATTCACAATAGCTAGACTGTGGAACCAACCCAGATGCCCTTCAATAGATGAATGGATAAAAAAAAATGTGGCATTTATACACAAGGGAATATTACTTAGCACTAAAAAATAACAAGATCATGGCATTTGCAGGGAAATGGATGGCATTAGAGCAGATTATGCTAAGTGAAGCAAACCAATCACTAAAAAACAAATGCAGAATGTCTGCTTTGATATAAGGGGAGTGACTCAAAACAGAGCAGGGAGGAAGAGCATGAGAAGAAGATTACCATTAAATAGGGACGAGAGGTGCATGGGAATGGGAGAGAGAAGGGGAATTGCACGGAAGATGGTAGGAGACCCTCATTGTTATGCAAAATTACATATAAGATGGTGTGAGGGGGAAGAAAAAAGAGAGAGAGAGAAACGTGTCACAGTAGATTGNAGGGGAGGGGGGGATAGGAAGGGTAGCAGAATACAATATACACCTATGTATAAATGTGGCTGTATAACCAATGTGATCCTGCAATCTGTACACATGGAAAAATAAGATTACGTACCCCATTTGAATCAAATGTATGATATATCAAGATCATTGTAATGTTTTGAGCAACTAATAAAAAATTTTAAAAAAAAAGAAGTGAAAGACAAAAAAAAAAAAAGAATACAAGCAATAAGTGCTGGTGAGGACGTGGGGGGAAAAGTACACTCACCCATTGCTGGTGGGACTGCAAATTGGCATAACCACTCTGGAAAGCAGTGTGGAGATTCCTCAGAAAACTAAGAACGGATCCACCATTTGACCCAGCTGTCCCACTCCTTGGCATATACCCAAGGGACTTAAAATCAGGATACTACAGTGATGCAGCCACATCAATGTTTATAGCAGCTCAATTCACAATAGCTACACTATAGAACCAATCTAGATGCCCTTCAACAGATGAATAATAAATAAAATGTGGTACAGTTACACAATGAAATATTACTCAGCCTTAAAGAAGAATGAAATCAGAGCATTTGCAGGTAAATGTATGGAACTGAGAATATCATGCTAAGTGAAATAAGTCAATCCCCCAAAGTCAATCCCCAAAATCATCTGATAAGCAGATGCTGATCCATAGTGGGGTGAGGGGAGAGAGAAGAATGAAGGAACTTTGGTTTGTGTAGAAGGGAGTCAGGGAGGGGTGTGGTTGTGGAGACCGGAAGGACAGTAGAAAGAGACAGACATTATCACATGTATCTGTAATCATATATATACATGTATGATTACACTAGTGGAGTAACCCAGAACCACACACAACCAGAGGAATGAGAAATTATGCTCCATTTGTGTTCTATATATCAAAATGCATTCTACTATAAAATAAATTAATTAATTTTTTTTAAAAGTACTAACTGGGCATGGTGGCGCACAACTATAATCCCAGCGGCTCAGGAGGCTGAGGCAGGATCGCAAGTTCAAAGCCAGCCTCAGCAAAAGTGAAGCACTAAGCAACTCAGTGAGACCCTGTCTCTAAATAAAATATAAATACTACTGAGGAGGTGGCTCAGTGGTCAAGTTCCCCTGAGTTCAATCCCTGGTACCAAAAAAAAAAAAATACTAAAAATAATTACATGCTAAAAAGTGATAATTTAGATGAAATGAACAAATTCCTAAAGACACAAACTATAGAAACTGACTCAAGAAGAAATAGACAATCTGCATAGAATTGCAATAAGGAGACTGAATTGGTAATCAAAAACTACCCACAAAGAAAAGACCAGTCCCAGATTGTGTTACTGGTAAATTTTACCAGCATTAAAGAATCAAATACCTTTCTTCCACCAACTCTTCCAAAAAGCAGACAAAATTGGAACATTCATTCTGAGTCCCTGATACTAACACCAAAGATATCACAAGAAAATTACAGACCAATCTCTTATAATATGGATATGAAAACCTAGCAAACTGAATCTACCAACATATAAAAGTAAGTATACATCATGATCCAGTGAAATTTTTCCCAGGATTACAGGTTGGTTTGACATCCAAAAATCAATTAATATAGTGTAGTATTAACAGAATAAAAAAAACAAAAACATGATCTCATATTAGACAAAAAAGCACTTACAAAATTCAATGTCCTTTCATGGGACTGGGGATGTGGCTCAAGCGGTAGCGCGCTCGCCTGGCATGCGTGCGGCCCGGGTTCGATCCTCAGCACCACATACAAACAAAGATGTTGTGTCCGCCAAAAACTAAAAAAATAAATATTAAAAATTCTCTCTCTCTCTCTCTCTCTCTCTCTCTCTCTCTCTCACACACACACACACACACACACACACACACACACCTCTCTCTTTAAAAAAAATGTCCTTTCATCATTAAAAAAAAAAACAAAAATTCAACAAACTAGGCATAGAAGTGAATTCAATCTAATTAAGATACCATACTGAATGGTGAAGGTTTCTTCCTAAGATCAGGAATAAGGTGAGGATGTCCACTCTCAACACTTCTATTCAACATTGTACCAGAGGGTCTGGAGAGGGCAGTGAAGCAAGAAAAAGAAAATTAAAAGCATCTCAATTGGAATGGAAGAAAGAATAATCTCTCTATTTGCAGATGACATATGTAGAGAAAATCCTAAGAAATTCACTTTAAAAAACCAATTCAAACTAATAAACAAGTTCAACAAAGTTATAGGATACAAGGTCAATATGCAAAAATCAGGCAAGGATCATGGCCACTAAGACCAGAGAAGAGACCCACAGACATTATAGTCTCCTCATCAAAGTACACAATGACATTTATGAAATGTTTTTTCCAATAAAACCTGAATCAGGTTGAGACTCCCAATCTAAATAACAGTTTGCAAAAGAATAGAGAAACATGTTAAAACACCTGCTGGGGATGAAATCAGCAAAATCCAGGATGTGGGAAACTACAAACAGAAACACTCATTTCTTTAACAAATGAATGCTAAAAAAAAAAAAAAAAGAGAGAGAGAAAAAGGAAGAACCTATAAATTTTTTCCATATTTCATTGGTGCATCATACTTATATATTATAACAGTTGGATTTACTGTTACATATGCACACTTGCGCATGGTAAAACAATATAATTTGGCCAGTATCATTCCCCAGTACTCCTCCTGTCTTTGCCTTCCTCCTTTGCCCTGGTTCCTTTCCTCTACTCTACAGGTTTCCCTTCAATTTCTACGAGATGCCATTCCCATACACCTTTCTTTTCCTTTCTACAAGGGAAACATACAACCCTTGATTTTCTGAGTTTGGCTTATTTTATTTAACATAATATTCTCAACTTTCATCCATTTTCCTGCAAATGACAGAATTTTGTTCTTCTTTATGGCTGAATAAAACTCCTTTGTGTAGATATACCACATTTTCTTTATCCATTCATTCATTAAGGAACATTTAGGCTGGTTGCATAATTTTGGTTATTGTGAACTATGCTGCTATAAACACGGATATGCATTTATAACTACAGTATGATGACTTTTATTCTTTAAGATAAATACTGAGGAGTTGTATAGTTAGGTCACATGGTGTGAGGAACCTATAAATTCAGAGATTTTACAGCATATCAGTCAAATGCAATTTATGGACCTTGTTTGGATTCTAATTTGAATGTACCAGGTATAAAAATAAAAACTTTAGAAGACAGGGAAATTTGGATATAATTTGATTATATTAAACAACAACTATTAATTTTTTGTCATGAAATAATTCTGGTTATTTTTAATACTTTTCTTTTAGAGATGCATAGCAAAATATTTAAGGATAAAAAGCTTTTCTTCAAATAATCTAGGAAGGGTGAGAATGATACAAGATTGGCCATAAATTGATAATTGTATGGAATGGGCATGTGGGAGCTCATTATTTTTGTATGTTTCCAGTTTTCCTGATTTAAGAGCTGCCATCCCTGGAACACACATTAATTTTTTATTGGAGAAGACCAGTAACCCAGCAAGAAGAAAAGTCAGCCAGCCCCTAATTAAACATAATGATGAACAATCAAGTGTCGTTCTGGAGATGAAGTAAGAGAGAAGTAGCATGCTGAAGGGAGCTCTGTCCTGGTACTAGGCATCCCAGATTCAAGTCACCCAGCTCTACCACTTCCCAGATGATGACCTCAGTAAAGTCACATTCTCTCTTAGCCTCACTGATCTCACCTTTAAAATGCAATACAGGGCTTCGGACACAGTTCAGTGGTAGAATTCTTGCTTATGGTGTGTGAGGCCCTGAGTTTGATCCTCAGCACCAAAAAATAAAAATAAATATACATTTTTTTAAATCTCAGATAGCTAATAACCTCTAAATAGTAGTGTTAAATTCTCCTTCCTTAAAATTTCTCCCAGACAATGATACGTGCAGGCCCAACCCTACCTATGACAAGACTCAGGATAAGAATACAAAATCAAAGCTGGGTGCAGTGGCACATGCTTGTAATCCCTGCGGCTCAGGAGGCTGAAGCAGGAGAATTGTGAATTCAAAGCCAGCCTCAGCAAAAGCAAGATGCTAAGCAACTCAGTGAGATCCTGTCTCTAAATAAAATACAAAATAGGGCTAGGGATATGGCTCAGTGGTTGAGTGCCCCTGAGTTCATTCCCCACTACCCCCCTCCAAAAAAATACAAAATCAAGTCTACTAACCATTTGTATACATTTAAAACTTATAAATGGGGCTGGGGTTGTAGCTTAATGGTAGAGTGTTTGCCTAGTACATGTGAGGCACTGGATTTTATCCTCAGCACCACATAAAAATAAATAAAATAAAGGTATTTTATCTACAACTGAAAATTTTTTATACCTTTATTTTATTTTTTTATGTAGTGCTGAGGATTGAACCTAGGGCCTCGCACGGCACATGCTAGGCAAGCACTCTACCACTGAGCCACTACCCTAGCCCTGAAAATATTTTTTTAAAAATACTTATAAATCAAGCTACAAATTGTTAAAATAAACATATTCTATTCTCCCACCTTGACCAGTATACCTCTGTGACCCAAAAAGCCAGGTTCATTCAGAATTCACAGATTCTTTGAGATTCGACATCTGAAATGCAGCATGAGAAGAACCAGCCACTATCCATGGTCCACCCCCTCATTCCAGTTCTCACTTGTATTGGGAAGAACCCCACAGACAGAGAACCCTGTCCCCATGTCCAAGCTGTAGGCCCATCCCCCTTTAAACAGCTTCCTCTCTGCTACTTCAAACCCAGCGGTGTTCACACTGACAGGGCAGGCTGCCCTGGGGAGAGTGGACCCAGGAAAGAGTACTACACAGGTCACAGAAGTAGGGGTGAGGCCATCTGGGCAGGGAATTTTAGGGTTCCAGATGCCAGGTGCAAAATTCAAGAAGAGATACAGTCTCCATGAGGAACCTGTGCCTGTGCTCCTGCCGACTTCTCTCTCCATAAGGAGCAATGTGACCAGAAAAGGGTCAGTGCAGGCTTTTCTATAGCATGGGGCAGCTCAAGAGCCTTTCCTGACCATGTTTCAGGTACCATGAACATGAGAGTTCCATGATATTATTCTCTTTACCTTTATGCAGCTCTGAAATTCTACTAAATATAAAAGTCTTTTAAGGACTGAAACATGAAAAGAAAATCCATCTAAAAACTGAACTATAGGACTCCTGAGGCTCTGGGATTCTAAATCTTTGAGTATTCTTGAAACTTCCCTGTAGACTCAATTCCTTAGAAACTGAAGTGATAAGCTCTTCCAAGGAATACCCAGTACCACATACACAAGGACCCAGTGAGTATTATTTAATCACACTATGGACCCAATCTACAAAATAAACAATTTCCAGAGAATGTGGGGGATATCTAGAACTATCATGGGGGTGCGCATAGGCCAAATTCAGCTTCCTCAACTGGAAACCTTTCAGAGTTTCAAAGAAAATATAAGAGTAACCCAAAAAACAGACACTAAGAAACAGAGAATTAGTCTTCTGATTGAGAAGCAGTTGTGTTTAATCATTAAAATTATTCTTCCCAATGGAGAAGTCACCTACGTTTAAATGGACCTTCCCAATGGAGAAGTCACCTACATTTAAAAGGGCTTCTTCTCCCTCACATATTTTAGAGGCCAATAAAAGTAAATGAAAAATCTCTAAACTCAGGCCCTGGTGAAGCCTCTGGAACAGAATTCCCCTCTTTTTTCTACCCTATGTCAAAGGTCACTGTCCTCAGACACCTGGAATCTGAGGTATCTGATAAGGCTGGCCTAAGTGATGCCTTCAGCTTATGTCTGCAGAGACTTCTGACTCTGTGCCCCAGAGGGCTGGTTCTTCTCATTCTCGTCATCAGTGGGCTGAAGAATCCTCAGTAGTTTGAACTCAGGGTTCCAGCTTTCTCCAGTCATTTGTCCTGAAATGTTTTGTCCACTGGCAACTGGACCTTCCAGAACAGCCTCCTCTGGAGCACTAACGTCCTTGTAAGTGGCTTCTGCCTCAGATATTTCAGGACCTAAAAGAAGACCCAGCCATTAATTGCACATGTAACCTTCTCCCAAAAAACTGTGAAACTGGAGCACAGAAAAGAAAGGGGTGGGGTGTCTTCAGGACCACTCTAAAGGATGAGGACTGTGTCCCCAAGCCATTTTAATTAACACAGGTTCAGTTCTCACTATCCTCAGTCACTTACTAAAATTCCTCCACCCTAATAACTTACTTCCCATAGTGGTGAGGAAATTCAGGAAGTTCTTCAAATCATCCATCTTTAATCTCCTTATGGAATCCGAAAATTCACTGGGTAGGTATAAGAAAACTAAAAGGACTTTTCTAAAAGGTTCTTTTCTTGGAGAAATTGGGACAGAGACCTACCTCCTAGGAATGAAGAGAAGTTACACACATTCTTTGCCCCCTGGAATGACCAGATGAAGCCAGAACCCACTTCTCTGTGTTCCCAGCAGTCAACTAAAGGCAGACTGCCTCCAAAGATGGCTGCCAACAACTCCTCCCATCCCATATGAACATGCAGTTTCTTCCATCAAGGGATACAGTCTATTTCCACTCCTCTGAATTTGGGTTGGACCTCTGACTTAGAGAGGTCCAACCTCTGACTTCTTTGACCAATAAAAGGTAGCAGAAGTCACACTATTTTAGTTCTAGTCCCATCACCTACAAAAGTGATTTCTATGTTGTCAATAAGCTCAAACAACATGGTAGAGCACTTGCCTAGCATGCGTGATTCTACCTCTGGAGCCTAAAAAAAAAAAAAAGAGGAAGGAGAGAAAAAATAGCAAATCACTTTGGCTTGTGCTTCAGGTTGGTTATACATAAACTGGGACCTTACACAGTTTGTTGGAAATTCACCTTTTTCAAAGTTGTTCCTTTTTTCTCCATTTACCGTTACTATTTCATGTCACTCTCCTGACCTAGCCAAGCTCTATGACCTATAGACCACACAGTCAATTCAGTCTCCTTATCAGCATCACATATCTCATTGTTGGGCTTCTAATTGACCCATGATCTATAAGTGACTCCCCATTCCAGACAAGGACAAACCCTGATGATTTCTCTAAACAAACATCTCCCAAGCTTCCATGAAAGAGAGTTAGGCTTTCTTTTTGGCATTGGCCATTTTCTAAATCTCCGATTTTTTTTAATTAACATATAAAATTGTGCATGCTTATCATATGCTATTTAAATATGCATACATTGTGTAAGGCCTTATGAATTCTATTTGTAATTATATTTAACTAGGGCTATAACTACAGCTATTACAGAATTACAGAAAAATTGTGTTAAAAGACCCAGAATTCCTCCAAGAAACCTAAGTGGTACTTATCTACACACAATAGCAGCAAAGAAACAGTAGCCCCACCTTTCATAGTTTATGAATACTCTTACTAAAATGTGATTCACCTTCTTGGCCCACAATGACTTCTAACAAACAAAAACCAAAAAAATAATAAATAAAAATAAAAGTCTCTTGCTTTATGTTTCTTTGGCATTGGCCGTTTCCCTCAACTAGTCCCTGAATGCATACGTTCTTTCCTTTCTGAATCCCCCCTTCTCTAAACAAACATCTTCCAAGCTTCCAGCAGAGGTGTGCTAAAGATAGCCCTTTGGCAGGCTCCTACCAGTTCTGCTTCTCACTGTAGCTACACACTGGAAGCACCGAGGAGCTTTAAAAGACAGTGAGGCCTGGTTCCCAGCACCAGAAATTCTGATCTGTCTGGGGTATAACCTGGGTGTTGAGAGTTTTTAAAACTTACCAGTTGGTTTCAGTTGTGGTAAAGGTGGAGACCAGTACCCTGAAGTATAAAGGCTGAATGCCTTTTCAATCTACATAAGCCCCTACCCACCTCTTTAGCCTGACCTACCACTCTCCCTTAAATACTACAGCCACAGAGAACTTCCGGATGTTCTCTGAGTAGCCATGCTCCTCCAAGGTGCCTTTGTACAAGGTAGTCTCACTTCCAGGAGTTCTTTTTCACATTGGGAAAACTCCCAAACCTATTTAAGATCCAATTAAAAATCTCTTCTGTAAAGCCCTTTTCAACTCAGTGAAGACAGGTCACTGCTCTAAGAACATGACTCAAAATGGTCACCCAAGACAAACGGCTCCTATTGGAGGCATTAGGAAGAGGGGGCAAGTGGTGGGCATGGCAGGGCAGGGCACCAGAATGGAATTCGGGGGAGAGGCAGTGATCATACTGAATAGGACACTAACCTTGGACAAGTTACCTCCCACCCTGGGCTACAGCCCTGATTCTTCTACCTTCCATGTGAAGCTTAAGAATCTTCTTGGATCTTTGGGTTAGAGGACATCATTGGTATCAGAGAATACAGTGGGATGGGAAGTAAAGCAAGGGCAGCATCCTTCTCAGGAGACATCTCACCTGAGCCCTCTCAGTGCCCCATGATTAGACAATGAACTCTCATGATTAAACAGTTGTTTTCAAGTTAGAGCCAGCAAGGTTCAGTCTGAGTAGAGCAGAATAGTCTTACAAGGTTTACAGGGAGACTTTCACCCTCCCTCCCACTCTCCACTCAAGCTAAGAAATGTCAGAGGGACAGGGTTAACCATATCCCTCTGGTCAGACAAGATAAAGGCTTCAAAGGGGGAGATATCCATTCCTGCCTCCAGCATGAAGAGTAGAGGGAAGGGCTGCCTGTTGGGAACTGGCTGCTGCCTCCTGGATGTGCTGCTTTCAGCCCGAGGTTCCTTAACTCTCCAGCCTATTACAAGGAAGCCAGAGGGCCCTGGAGTTCTGCTTCCTTAGGATTCTCCAGGGGCCTTTGTGAAGAACCCCAGCCATTCCCTGCCTTGTTGGCCAATAAATTCTCAAGGATTTTGTTGATAACCTGGGCTTGTGCCCACCTTTGATCCTCAAGCCAGTCTTTTCTAAGATAGGATCTGAGGAAAAAAATGACCAGAACTCATGCTCATAGTCAGCTCTCAAATCCCCACGTGAAGCAGACATCTTAGTAAATACTTGATGGAAGGATGATGTGTAGACCAGCCAGCCAGACTAAGCATTTCAGTTCCAAGTGCCTGACAAAGGCAGGTCTCAAAATGACAAAATGTGTTGACTTTTCTGGCCTCAGCTACGTCCTGGGATTCCATCACTCAACCGAGCACGTGTTCTCCTTACCATGGAGACGATTAAGATCCATGGAAATGGAATACTTCTGTGCAGTTGTCTGGCTCCCTGGGTCACTCGTGGCTTTCTCTGTAGCCTCCTGAAACCCATATAAGGAGGAACTGAATTAGGACTTTGGGAAGTAAAGAAAACTTTTGCAAAAGGAGTTGAAAAGAAGGAACTTAACACCTTCAACCAGATAGGAATGTTACTTTCACAACCAGAAAGCGGACAGGCAGAATCCCTCCTTGCAGACACTCCCTCCATTCCAGCCTGCACTGACTTCTCCCGGCCAGCAAATGCCTCACTGTCACCCCACCTTTTTCTTAGTGGGTGTTTTCACCTTCCTCTTCTTCTTTTTCTTCTTCTGCTGCTGCTGCTGATGTTGCTGCTGCTTTCTGTAATCTAGTGACCAGAGAACCAACAATTAGATTACATTTCTCACCAACAGTCCCCAGCCTCTCTAGCCACCTGCTCTGACCTCCCCACCCCACTACAGTGACTCTCTCACCCCCTCTGGATGGCTCCTTCCTGAAAACAGTTTCCTGAGTTCTACATGTAACCCCATGTGACTGTTAACAACCAACGTAACTGAATTGGGACCAAGTTAAAGTAAGAGATATGTGGGCTGAGGGGAAGCAGTACCTGGAAATCCAGCAGTAACAAAAAATTTACCTTCTCCCTGCAGGTTACAATGTAATTTCTTCAAATGTTCAGAATATCTTAATGTTGGTGTCTAGAGGAAGGAGAAGAAGAAAAGCTCTGCTGTGGTTCCTTCCCTTTCCCCCAATGCATTTTTTCATCTAGTCAACGAGCACATTTGAGAACCCAGTGTTCTGCTACATAGCATGGCGGGGGGGGGCAGGTGGTGGTGGCAAGGAAGAGAAAGGCGTGGGAAACAGAACATGCTCTTCTCAAGTACCCCCCCACACACACTGGAATCCACCTACATAGAGCCCAGACTTCTGGGACACAGGTGAAAGAGCAAAGGCAGCAGAGAAAGGAGGACACGACTTTGATTTTCATGCAGGCCTCTCCTTCTGGGGCGCCATGGCTCTTACTTGCAGGGTGAGGCGGTGTATAGTCAGAAACATCTTAGAAGAAAGTGCACTCTCGGGTTGGTTCTTTTCCAGGGGAAGCTTCTTTTTCATCATGGCCAATTGTATCTTCATCTCCGGACAAGGCATGGTTTTCCCTCCATCTGATAAAAGGCTGAAGGGGACAGAGACAGTCAGTCAGCAGCAGCTCTTCCCAGTCTGTGCCACTGACAAGGAAGAGTATAATGGGCTCTAAATCCCAAGACATTTCCTCTTTGCTTCTGGAAAGGTCTGTGCCAACAGGGACTCATTCGGTAACACCTTTCAGATGCTTCTGTGATAACCACAGCTGTGTTCATTAAGTATTTGCCCTACATCAGGCTCATATGCATTATACCACTGAATCCTTACAACACCCGGAAGACAGGTATTATAATACCCATTTTGCATACAAAGAAAACAAAGCTCAAAGAAATGAAATAAATTACCAAAATTTACCAAGTCAGTTTCCATACAGACTCCAAAGCCTGTCACATTCCAAACCACATATACCATTTTGCCTCCCACTTATCCATAATTCATCTAGTGCCTCCTGTGGGGGTTTAAATGAGAGTCAGGTAATGAACTTAGCCCAGGGGCTGGTAGATGGCAGGTGCTTGGTAAATGGTGGCAGTTGATTACTGTCATCACTACCTGTTGATGAAACTAATAATTCAGTAAGCAAACAGGAGAACACTTTGCTCCCTGTCCTACTCAGAAAGAGCACATGCTTAGGTTCTTCTTAGCTTCAGTGACAAGCAGGGACTCTTTTCTCCCCCAGGCCTCCATGACACTCACTCCTTTAGTAGATCCTCAGGCAGCATGGCAAATTTGCTCCAGCCAGGTATGGATTCAAAAGAGTGTACTGGGGAGGGGGGCGGCACTATCACATCTGGAAATCTCAGCTGCATCTCTGTGTGCTTCCTTTCAGAGTAATCCAGAGGTGGCTTGTTTTCCTGCAAGAGAAAAAAAAAAAAAAAAAAAAAACAGAAGGAACTCTCTAAAGAACTCTCTTTGAGCCCATTTCTTCCAGCAATATTCCAGCCTGACATGTGAAACCCCTTGTTTCCAGTCCCATTCTAGCCATTCCCACATCCTCTCCACCATGAGGGTCACTCCATTCTCCCCTCACAGGCTCTCAACCCCATTATTGTACTTGGATCATACAGAGCTTAATTGTTTTCATTGTTTTGATTTTCCAAAGAGGTCATAATTTACTCATTCATCAAACTAATAAATAAGTATTGTCTATCTATGTGCCAGGCACAGGGATGTCAACGATGACTAAATGGACCAAGACAGTACGCTCCTGGACACAGTGATCTATGACTCTGCGACTTACTCAATGCCGCATTTACCCATAAGTGGTAGAATTAGAGTTGGAAGCCCAGGTCTTTTAACTCCTGGACCACTGGAATTTTATTCCATCACATTTTGGCTCAGTTTTTAACTAACCAATAAGTTCCCCTGACTACCCAACAGATCCTCCTGTCACCTCTTCAAGGAGCTCTTTTACTTCCCTACAGGGAACACTTAGGAAAAGGAGTCTGAAGAAGTTTGGTAAATATTCCTAAAGAAGGGTTTTCTTCTGCAGATTCTGTTCATTCAGAGAGAAAACAAAGGTGAGGGTCGGGGAGACTAGAAAGGAAGACAAAAATAAACCATACAGAGTAACGTCATGAGGGTTGGGACAAAAATCAAACTCACCACTGCCGATTTCTTTCTTTCCTCCTTCCCATCCTGGCTGGGGAAAGTATGTGTCTTCTTAGCTAAGCTTGAAATAAGAATAACCACACTTTTTCTCAGACATCTTAAGCCGAAGCACCCAGGTCACTATGAATAATGAAAATTCTACCTTTCTGGTAAGTACTCAAAGACAGCTAGTTGGGAGCTCAAAAGTATCTATTGCTAAAAAGACTCCTCACTCACACATCTAAATTAGGTCCCCAACATTCCCACAACCTAGTAATTTACTTTTATAGTGAATATAAATTAGAAATGATATATGCATGTTTGTGATGTTTGACTCCTCCATATGGCTCAAGGAGGACAGGGACCAAATCTATAAGATTCTTCATTGGATTCTTGCTGCGAAGCTAGAGAAGGAACTCAAAAAGTATTTCTTGCTCTGTTCTCTTTCCTCCTTCTTGTCTGGGAAATGGACATGCTAGACCTTAAAATTAGACCTTAAAAGGCACCTATGAAGCATCTTGGAAGACAGAAGCCATGGGGCAAAGAGAGTGGCCCAAAAGCTACAAGGAGCCCTGGCTTCTGATTGCCTCATGGAGCTGCCTACTAGCCCTATATTTCAGGGCTTGAGGTGTGGCTCAAGGAAGTGCTTTTCTCGAATGCATAAGGCCCTGGGTTTGATCCCCAGTACCACAAAAAGAAGAAAGGAAAGGAACTAATTCAAACAATCACTTAAGAATCCGAAAGCCTCAGAGATCACAAATATATCCCCACAGTTGTCAACACTAGCAAATCTTTGAACTTTCACCAAATGATCTTTGTCTTGCTCTGCTTTGTATACAGGTCCTATATGGTATTCATTTTGTACCACTATCCTAGGCCTTAGGGTGGAGATCAGAGGTTCCTATGCTTCACTGAGTGATTTTATGAGTTGCTGAGAGCTAATAAGAAACACTAATAGAAAGCATTTTAATCTTTAATCAAACCACACAAATAAACTAGACCCTATATTGTATGTTATTTACTGTCAAGTAAAATTTGATAAAGAGAAGCTTCACTGCATAAAACAACTCCAGTGTAGTAAGAGGCAGAAGCAAGAGACCACAATCACCTTTTCTGCTGTTCTCCCACTACTTGCAATGAAGTAGCTAAAAGGGAAATCACAAAAAAGAGGCCTGCAGAGGATTCAGGGATTTGTAAAACACAAATATCAAAGGTACACCAAGTTCTAACCTGATACTCACCTCACATTCTTCTCTGGTTCTGGAATCCAGATTACAACCATATTTCTGACACCTTCAGGACAAGGAAGTTTTGTCTCATTCAAATTTAACACTGGAAGCTAAAAGAAGGATATAAAGGCTATGTATGGTTGAGTTGCCGGGCTCCTGCCTGTATTCAGTACCAGACTAAGGGCTGAATTACCATGGTAACTAAAAAGTTCTGCAGCCCAGAAGATGATAAAAAGACATTTCCCATTCCCCAAATATCTTCATAATATTCTTCCACAAAACAAACTACTTCACCAGGTTTCAGTACAGGTCCTCTGTAAGCATCTTTATTTTTTTTTTAATTTTTATTGTTGGTTGTTCAAAACATTACATAGTTCTTGACATATCATATTTCACACTTTGATTCAAGTGGGTTATGAACTGCCATTTTTACCCCGTATACAGATTGCAGAATCACATCGGTTTCACATCCACTGATTGTAAGCATCTTTAAATGAATAATCTCCCTGCTTCCCTGTGACATTAGAGTGGAATTTAGCAACTTCCAACACTATCCCCTTGAGGGTGCCTTGAAGTTTACTTAGAGGAACACCACTCACTCTTCCTTCTCCACTCCTAAGACTGAGATCCCCTGCAGATAATACCATCAGCATTTGGGGAACATGGAGAGAACTAGTGCACACAGAACCAAATTTTCTACTTTTATTTATACCCTGTCTACAATTAGAGGCATCTACAAAAAAAGTATTAATTCTTCTCACATCTAGTCATTTAGGATCCTACAACACTGGGGCTCAAGGAAACCTTATTAATCATCTGATACCTATTCCTTCTAAGATATATACTCCCTCAAAAAAAAATTAAAAATAAGGTTGCCCTGAGAAAATGAACTGGTTGGCTTCAGGGGAAAAAAGGAGAATCCTTTTCATAATAAGCTCCTTAATGCCTTTTGAATTTAGATTCATGTTCATGTATACCTATTAATATAATTAATTTAGAAATAATTAAACCTAACTCTCTTATTCTAAAGAGGTTAGAGGTAAAATGATTTATTCATTCAAACCATCTACCATCTCTTAGTGCCTTACATTAACCACCACAAGACACTGAATAGAAACACATCTCATGAAAAAATAATAATAAAAGGCATCCAGTAGGACTTTAAACTTCATGCAAGTGGAAGGGTCTTTCTTCCTAAAGTTCTAATTTTGCATTAATTTTCCTCTTACTAGCCAACTGCTTCAGCAACACACTTCCCATTTAGAATTCAGTTTCCTTACCTATAAGATATATGAGACAGACCATAACGTTTTTTAAACTATAACTACAATTATTCATAGGTCATACAATCAAATTTGGTTAATCAAAGCCCAAATTGTTTAAAAATTAAATAGAATAGAAAAGAAAATATCAGCACTCTCACATACACATCTAGAGTAAGAATTACTCCAGGAAACTTTCATTGCAAAATTTATTTTTTACCACATATTAAACTTTTAAAAGTCTGAAAATCATCAGATTAGATGACCTTAAAGCCCATTTTAGGTCTGACATTTTACTGTTCAAACCACCCTGACTATGAGATGCCAATGTTTATGTTAGAAGCTGAACCTACGCAGGATAGAGACAGAAAATTCTCACCTACACCACATCTCCACATATCAATCCCACTTGTGCCTAGGATTCCTGAAGACAATACAACATATAAAGTCATTAGCATCAGGCCCAGCATATAATAAGGGCCCCAAACTAGACAGTTATTATCATTATTATTATTGTTGAGATTGCAGTCATCCTGAAAAATAACGTTAAAAGCAATAAAATATTCCCACTGATAAAAAGAAAATGTTGAGGAAAGCACCTTTTTAGTTTATACCTACTTTGGAAGATCTCTTAGCAGAGCTGATCAATCTTTTTTTAGGTAAACCCTTCCGATGCCTAAAAAATTAATTTCAAACATGAAACAGAGACACAAAAGACATTGGAATGATACAATAGAGCTGTGAGAGAAACCCTTCTACTTATCTATGGGAAACCTAGGGTTTAATACTAACCAAATGAATGTAGAGGCTCTTAACAGACATTGCACACTGCAAATACTTCAACTGTTTGTTGCATCAAACTAAATTCATAGCCTGTGTCTCTCACACTCTTTGAAAAGTAATGAAATTCTAGGCCACATCTGGTGGCACAACATGTCTATAATCCAAGCTACCCAGGAGGCTAAGGCAGGAGGATTCTAGTTGGAGGCCAGCCTTGAGAATTTAGAAAGACCCTGTCCTGTCTCAAAATAAAAAACTAAAAGAACTGGCTGGTGTGTCTCTGGGTTCAATCCCAAGTATCAAAAAAAAAAAAAAAAACCCTGAAATTCTGATAGATGGTACAATATAAATGAACCTTGAAAACACTGTGCCAAGTGAAAGAAGACAAATACAAAAATACAGATACTAAATGATTCCACTTACATGAACTACCTAGAATAAGCAAATTCAAAGAGACAGAAAATAGAATAGAGATTACCCAGCTGAGAGGAAGAGAGGTAATTTGAGTTATTGTTTGATGGATGATATTTCTACTCTAGGGGAAACTATTCCACCCAAAGGAAACAGTGGGTCTATGAGCCCTGAGGCAGGCAGTGTGAAGTATTTGAGAAACAGAAACAACAACGCGGCTGGAACCTACTTAAAAAGAAAGAGAGAAACATGAGAGAGACAAGGTCCATCAGGAAGACAGGCTCTCACAGGGCCATATATAGGCCACACCAGGGACTTAATGAAGCAGTCTTCATTAGAAAGAGGGCCTTTAGGGGCTGGGTCTGTAGCACGTGCTTGCCTAGAGCATTGTGAGGCCTTGGGTTCAATCCTTAGCACCACATAAAAATAAATAAATTAAATAAAGGTATTGTGTCCATCCACACCTAAAAAAATAAACATAAAAAAAAAGAAAGAGGGCTTTTAAGTTGGATGTCAGTTGCAGAAAAGCACAATTAGAAAATCAGTATGGCTCTGAGGCAGAGCTGGTGTCAGAGAAGAGAGGACTCAATGACTGGAAGAATCAGATAGTAAAGAGGCTCCACAATGAGCAGGTTTCGTCTATCTACTGTAAATGAAGAGGCACTGTGAGCAAGAGGAGTCAGAGGTCTCAGGTCAGACTACTTTCAGGTAGTCTGGCTCCATAGCTCTAGGCCTATGATGAGGCAGATCATCATGATGGCAGGATACAGTAAGGCCAAGCCGCTCATCTCCTGGCAGCCAGAAGTAGAGAGAGGGGAAGGGACTGGAGACAAGATATAGCTGCCCAGGGCACACCCCCAGTGAACCACTCCCTTTGACTAGATCCACCTCCTACGGTTTTCCCCACCTCCTAATAGCCCAGTCAGCCACCAATCAATGGATTAACACACTGATGAGGTTCTAGTTCTCATCTTCCAATTACTTTCCCAAAGCCCTACCTCTGAACACTACCTCTGAACACTGCTATCATGAGGACCAAGCCTTCAACATATGAGTCTTTGAGGGATATTCCACATCCAACCATAATGCAAGGAAACCTCGAACTGACTGGAAGAGGCCACTCTCTACCAGCACATTGCACACCTGGGCATGGCAGGAGAGAAAGTATGTTGTGTGTCTGTGTGGATGTGAAACACACTGCAGGTCCTGGCTGGAAGATGCTGCCTTCTTCCCAGGGCTCAAGTCCTAGAGAACCTGAAAGTAGTCTGACCTTTTCCTATTTCACCTTTAGCCTAAGAAAAATCAACAGGGACTGCTTACTTGGAACAGGAAAAAAGAAATCACTGTTAAGGGCCAACATTAGTGCTTGGATTCCAGGCTACAGGGTCATTGTATTTTAAAAGTTATTGTTTTCCACAGATACTTGTAGCTTGATTTCATATATTAACAAGATTGGGTGCTTACTCTGTAGGTGAGCCAAAAAGAAAAGCCAATTTTTCTATCTCCAGGAGCTTATAAAAAGTTCCATGCCTAAAAATAAAAAGTAAGAATGACAGTATGTGTAGACCCCATTTCCTGATGACCTACAGAAGCTGAACTGTGTCTCCCAAGGTTTATCTGTTTAAGTCCTAACCCAAATACTTCAGAATGTGATTATATTTGGAGGGAGGGTCTTTAAAAAGATAATGAAGTCAGTCATGGTGAAAAATCTAGGCAATTTGAGAGGCTGAGGCAAGAAGATTTCAAATTTAAACCCAACCTCAGCAACTTAGCAAGGCCCTAAACAATTTAATAAGATTCTGTCTCAAAATTAAAAATAAAAAGGGCTGGGGATGCAATTCAATGGTTAAGTGCCCCTGAGTTTGATCCCTGGTACCAAAAAAAAAAAAGGGTAATGAAGGAAAATTGAGGTCATATGGTGGGCCCTAATCCAATCTGACAGTTATGCTTATACAACAAGATTAGGGGACACACACACATACACACACGGAAACCACTGAAGACACAGGAGAAGACAGCCATCTCTACAAGCTAAGAAAAGAGGTCTCAAAAGAAATCAAACCTGCTGACACCTTAATCTCAAACTTCCAGCCTCCAGAACGGTGAGAAAATCAATTCACTGTTTAAACCACACAGTCTATGGTACTTTGTAATGAAGTACAAACCAATACAGCCACAAATTGCCAACTCCCAAAACAGAAGCAAAAATGCTCTTTGTTTCCCATCGCCTACTCACCACTTCTTAAACCAAATTAATACTTTCTTTTTAATCCAGCTTTCTCGAAACCCACTACATGGGCAAGGGAAATCACAACCTAGAATTTCTTTTCAGTGATGAGGATTGAACCCGGGACCTTGTACATATAAGGCAACAACTCCATCACTGAGCTACATCCCCAGCATCCCCACAATCTAGAATTTTGAGACAACAGTTGGTTAAAGGAAGAATCCATGTAATTTACCTGCCTTGGAATTTGGCATCAATCTTTGAGCACTGAGACAATAAAGGATGAGCCTTGGTGAAGGTAAATTTTGACAATTCTTGATGAGCACATCTCTTGGCCTGGAGGCAGGAATCTGAGATGTTTACAATGGTGAGCACTGGGAGTTTCTCTGAGAAAGCAGACCAGAAGAAAAATGTAACACGTTGGAGAAAGGTGGTCAAACATTAACCCTTTAAGGACCTCTTCAGGAAAAAGACAGGGGTTAGCTAATTCACCTTCAATATTCAGAAAAGTTTTGCAGGGTGAGCCCAGGATTCGAGGATGGCCCCTCTCAATCCTGCGGAGAGCTGCCCAGCATTGCGGATGCTGACAAATAGCCATGTTGCAGGTGGTTTCATCCCATTGACTCTCATCTGGCCAATCCATGGCTTAGGACAAAGACTAATCCTGCAGCTTTGTAGCCCACTGGATAATCAACAACCACATGATTAGGGCATATTACACATTAGTTATGTAGTCAATCTTAATTTGCATTCAAATCATAAAATATTTCTATTGAACCTCTATAGGTAAATAGTGGTCACAAGATAATTTAGGATTCAGTAACAAGCAAGCATGAAAGTATCTCAGCATGAGTTCAAAAGTAAGAGTTTGAAAGCAAATCAACTTCATCCATGCGTGGTGGCCTATGCCTGTAATCCCAGCTACTTGGGAGGCTGAGGCAGGAGGATCTCAAATTCCAAGCCAGCTTCAGCAATTTAGCAAAACAGTGTCTCAAATTAAAAGGGGGGGGGGGTGCTGGAGATGTCACTCAGTAGCAAAGCACCCCTGGGTTCAATTCCAGGGAAGGGAAGAGAAGGGAAAAAGACTGACTTCAGAAGCTCTCCTAACTGGACATTTAATAGCTGAGTGTCTTTGGACTTAATCAATCTGAGCCTCAGTTTCCTGTAAAGTGAGGATAGCCTGTTTCACAGTCATTATGAAAAATTAGTTGATGGATATTAAAAGGTCTGGCATTTAGGTAGGACATAGTCAGTAAATGAAAAGCTAAAGGCTTCGGAAGTAGCTGTAAACCTACCGTTGTTATTTGAGCAAAGCCATTCCTTGCTGGTATTTTATCTGTCAGCCATTCTTCGATGGTATTTTATCTGTCTGCATGGGAATTATAGCATATTGAAAAATGAAGCATAAATTCCAAAGGTTTGAGCCATCTAAAGCATTTCTGTGACTTCATTGATTGTAAACTGATAAAGCTTTCTGTAGATGGTGACATCTAATGATTAATGAAGGAGAAAAAGAAAGGGTACAAATATTTTAACAAACTCCCTATCCTAAACAACTTCTAATTTAGATCAAAGATAGCAAACTGTTGGCCTGGGATTACACCTAGCCTATGACTTGTTTAGTTTGGTTGGCACTTTGAACCAGTATTTTAAAACTGAAATAGTCCATAATGTCCAGACTTCTGGTTCCTCTTAGAGATCAAAACATCTGACAACACTAGACCCAGTTCCAACTAGACAGCAACTGGCTGGAGCTGAGCAGCTTCTGATGTCTTTAAACCAAGCGTGTTCTATCCAAGTGCAGAGTTCCCCCACCAGTCCCAATAGTCTCTAAGGAAAGCAGTTCCAGTTGCCTTTATCATCACATTTGCTCTGTTGTTTTTCTCCTAATAGGGAAATTCTTCTCTGTAATCATGTCTACATCAAAAAATTAAAAAAAAAAAAAAAAAAAAGTCTCGAGACAATGTGTTTCCAGAAAAAAAAAAAAAAAAAAAAAAAGCAGCATTAGTTCTCAGTGGGAGTGAGAGTTTTTACCTATTTAATATGAAAATAATAAAACTTAAAACGCCACTGCAAAACCTTGGTAACGATTTTGACAGGAAAAGATGTACGATTAACAATTTAATGAACTAAAAATTAAATACGATTTTAAAGGGTTGCTTTTGATGTTGTATTATTCTTATAGGCAGCTGGGCGCTCGTTTCCTGCCCAGTCCGAAGGGTGCACCGGGGTCTAATCAGGGTATCGCGACATCGCCAGCATCAGCACTGGGCTGGCAAAACAATTCTCGTTGGGGCAAGAAAAAATGTAAGACTTATCTTTTACTATTATTACAAACTTGTGAGGGGAGAAAATATTAAGAACAGACATCCGCTCCCGTAGAGTTGAAAAAATTTCCCGCTTCCTTCCGAACAAGGGAAAACATCATTAGCAAGAGACTGACCCCAGAACGCCATCCATCGCTTCGTGAGACCAAAGCTGACCACAAACAGTTAAGATTCTGAACCCCCGGCTACGACATGCGCTGGCAACGCCGCGAAGCCGTAGCCCCGCCCGCCAAGCCCCGCCTCCGACCAAAGTAGCCCCGCCCAATAGGCTCATTCGTGGCCTTCCCCCACGCTAACTGCTTGGCCGTACCGTCGCCTAGCAGCGGCACAGAGCATGATGGGGAACGGACGGAAGCTTCAGTGAGCCACACTTAAGTTCATGAGAAAGTTCCCAGACGTGGTGATGAAATAAGGAGAGAAACGAGCACCGCGGGATGGGACGGAAGCCCTGGCGGGCCAAAATCTCTGTAGTGTGGAAACTTCAGAAGCACCAACGATTTGAGATAGAGGCGGGGCTGGGGCCCGAGAGCGGTTGTGACGCGCGGGGCACTGTGGGACGTAGTGTGGGCAACGTGGGATGGAACGGAAGCCTGGAAGGGTCATACCGTAGCGACGCGGGAAGTCCGGACGCCGCAGCTGCCTGAAGAAGAGGCCTGAGGCTGAAGCAGCTTCGGCCCCGGCCGTGGCAATGGCGGAGAGGCCAGAGGACTTAAACCTGCCCAATGCTGTCATCACCAGGATCATTAAAGAGGCGGTGAGCTGCTGGGCCGGGGGCGGACGAGCGGGCAGGAGGGAAGCAGGTCCCGGGCTGGCAGTGTTGCTCACCCCCACTCCCCCCACAGCTCCCGGACGGTGTCAACATCTCCAAGGAGGCCCGGAGCGCCATCTCCCGCGCCGCCAGTGTCTTCGTGCTGTACGCCACATCCTGGTGAGCCGGGCACCGCTAGGGATAGGGGAGGCGCAGGAGACCTGGCTCGGAGTTTGGGGTCTGGAACCTACAGACCCCTACTGGGTCCCATCTCAGTGCAGAGAGGTTCACAGCTTCCTTAATTGTGTGGCAATTTAAACGATGAAACAACGCTGCTTTAGCCCTTGAGTTCAGAGAAGGAAAGGACTTTCCCGTGTCAGACAGCAACACATACATCTCAGACGTCTGTAGGCTCTCCCACCCCTCCGCTGGCACACAGCAAGCGGAGCCTCACAGCCACCGACAGCGCTTGCCCTTTCTTCTTTCAGTGCCAACAACTTTGCAATGAAAGGGAAACGCAAGACGCTCAATGCCAGTGATGTGCTCTCAGCCATGGAAGAGATGGAGTTCCAGCGGTTCATTACCCCCTTAAAAGAAGCTCTGGACGGTAATGATCCTTCCATTTTCTAAAGCGCATAGAAGATGGTCATCCTGTATGACCTGTTCACCTGGCCCTGAGGCTTTCAGCATGGGTCCTTGACAAGTCCAGTAAACCAATACTGGATGTGATTCAGTTCAGTTTGTACCACCTCAGATCTGTTTGCGATGCTGGGCAGGCTATTTTTCCTCCTGAGCCGCAGCTTTTCCAGTTATTACCATGGGGTTAGCTGCTACCTCTTCCAACCCTCCTCCTAATCCCCCTCCTACTTCCTTACAGCTTATAGGCGGGAACAGAAAGGTAAGAAGGAAGCTTCAGAGCAAAAGAAGAAGGACAAAGACAAAAAAACAGACTCAGAAGAGCAAGACAGGAGCAGGGATGAGGACAATGAAGAAGATGAGGAAAGACTGGAAGAAGAAGAACAGAATGAAGAAGAGGATGTAGACAATTGAATAGGGAGGGTAGGCCATGGCACTGTGGAAGCTACCACTCTGAAATGTGGAACATGTCTATGCAAAGCTTTTCCCTGCTGAGCAGAGCAGGCAAAGTTTGATGTTTGCCTGAGAAGATCAAAATAAAAACTGACTAGAATTATCATCAAAACCAGCGCTTTCCAGACTCAGAGCATCTGAGTGACAGAATTCTGTTTTGCTTAATCAGTCTGAAGGTTTTGACTTTTTGTAAGGGATTCTGAATGGCTAATCAGTCGAATTAATATATCTTGTTTACTTACATGTATGGCTAGGTAGTTTTTGATCCCAAGTCTTTTTGCCCCTCCACAAAAGTAATAACTTCCATGCTGCCTGCCATGTTCCATATTACAGAGGCAGTCAAGGCTCAGGAAAAATTGGTCAGTCTATTTGTAACAGTATTTGGCAATAGTACCTTATTAAGAATGATCAAAAAAAACTACTAAAAGGCTATGGGAGAATAATGAACTCTGTAATCTCATCACTTGACAGTTGCATTAATTTGAGTTTCATTTCCTCTAATCCCACTTGGCTTTCAGTCCTTTTAGATTGCTTGTAGACATACAGCCTATAGAATGGCTACACTCTGGGCACATATGCTTTTAAATTAGTATTGATTGGAGTTAGTCCAGCAGGGATGCCAGTGTCTTACTTATTTAAAACAGATGGCATAGTGTTAGTTGTCCCTCACTATTTACTACTGTACAGCGTTAGTATTTAATGTCACCTCCTGGAAGGTGCAGAACCCCCCAGGCTTTCTCTTTTTACACTTCATCTCCCAGACTGTGTCTTTGTCTTTTCATTCTTTAATTCATTATGAATTTCAGACTTAATTCCCTCTAGGCACATCTTTTTCCCCTTTTTCTATCTCTTCTGACTCTTCTCTACTTTCTTTCCCTTTTTCACTTAACTTCATCCACAATCTAGGAATTCTAATTACCTGCTTAATATCCCAAAGTGCAGGTTTCTTATATTTCTTAGTTCTAATTTCACATCTTAATATTTTTCTTTGATAAACTCTGAACCTTAAGGGAAATCTGATGGTGCTCATGAATTTAATCTCCCACCCCCACCCAAAAAATTCCCTTTAACTTCTTCTAAAATATCTCTGTTGGCCTTTCTTAGCCTTTTCTCTTTCCATTCAGTGCTTCAAAGCATTTTTTTTTTTGTCTCAGTTGAGTGTTTGGGATTTGACAAGGTAGTATGGTATAATTTAACCATTAATTTGTTAAATGAATACAATGGAAAGTTTATTGGTAAACGAAGACTGTTTTAAAGATTATAATGCTTTGTACAAATAAAAAACATTCTTGTTTAAAGTGATGACATACTAGCTGACTTATGGTGGTATGCGCCTATAGTCTCAGCACTTGGGAAGCTGAAGTAGGAGGATCTCTTGAGTCCAGGAGTTCAAGACCCCATCTCAAAAAAAAAAAAAAAAATCATATATTTGAGGATATGTGTTTCAAGAAGACCCATTAATCGTACCCCATTCGGTATTTGAGGTGCAGACTGGCCCAGACTTTTTGTAAATGTGGAATCCTGCATCACCTTGCATGACCAGCAGATGCCGCTCGTTCTCAGGGAGGAGTGCTGCCTTTTGTGGCTCTGCTGGGCCCCTGTACATAGATTCTCATCAGCTCCGTTTATCAAGCCCATCCTGTGTCTGGCACTGTTCTAAATGCCCTCAAGTATTAGTCTTAAAACTCTGAAGCAGTCATTTTATCAACCACAACTCTATATAAGTTTTACAAATCATAAATTTATAAATAATATTTTACAAAGGTAGAACCCCAGTGGTTACTTGGTCCAGTGGCTTTTTCCTGCTCCACAGTAGAAACATCCTTTCTTAATTCCCATGAGCACCACTAGAGGTTAAGTCCTCAGGTCCCATCTGGATTCCTGTGGCTTCCTTTGAATTCAATTTCCTGCCTCATCTGCTTCCCCTGTGTTTTGCTTGCCAAGTGGATCTTTCTAGAACATGGCTGTATTACAGTCACTCCCCACTTCCTATTAAATTAAATTCAATCTGGGCACAGTGTCATTTATCTAATCCCAGCTGCTCAGGAGGCTGAGGTGAGAATTGCAAGTTCAAGGCCAGCCTGGGCAATTAAAGACCTTGACTCAAAAAAAGGGTTGGCAATATATCTCAGTAGTTGAGCACTTGCCTAGAAAGCATGAACTCTGGGTTCATAATAATTTACAACATAAAACTCTTTATGCTCCAGTTAAAAATGAATCCCCAAAAGCTCCCCTATTTGGTGTTAGTTCATCCTGCCCCATTTTTCACCAAACTAACTTTCTAAGAGCAATGTCTCCTGAAAGGAGACTATGATTTAAAACTACAGAATTTAACTGGGAAGAATCTTTGAGGTAGTGGATCAGTTTTCCCTAGCCACACCTGTATCATTCCTGTAGTGGTATCTGGATTTTGAAGGTTTGTTACCAAACTAAGGTAAAGCTTCTCATCTTTCTTCTTTAAACACAACACTTCGTGCCCAGAGATTTTGATCTGGACCTGGGGAGTAGGAGATTATCCTGACCCATTCAAAACTACTTTTGCAGCCTTACCCCCTTTTTTACCAATGGCAAATTGAGCCTCCTTAGAAGTGACTTGTCCGGATCTTAGCACTAATTCATGAAAATAGATTGTGTCCCTGCCACCTTTGACGATGCTTTTGTTTTAAATAAACTTTTTTAGAGAAATTTTAGAATTACAGAAAACTACAAAGGATGCAGAGTTCTGACAAACCCCTCACCCAGCTTCCCTTCACATTAACATCTTACATAACCATGGAACATTTGTCAAATGAAAGAAAAAAAAATAACTAAAGGACAAACTGTCCTTGTATTTCACCAGTTTTTCTAATACTATCTTTTTTGTTACAGCTCCAATCCAGAATACCACATTGCCTTTAGTGAACTAGCTTTTTAAAAATTGAGATAAAATTCACAGAACACAAACCATTTTATCTTTTATTTATTTCATGCTGTGGATAAAATCTAGTGAGGCTTTTTCACTAAGCTACATCCCCAGACCTTTTTAATTTTTTTATTTTGAGACAGGTTCTTGCTAAGCTGGGGCAACCTTAGTGAGACCCTCAGTAACTTAAGGAGACCCTGTCTCAAGATATAAAATAAAAAGGATTGGGGATATAGCTCAGTGGTAAGGCACCCCTGGGTTCAAGTACCAGTACCCCCCCAAAAATTGTGTGTGTGTGTGTATAAACGTAGAAGACAGTCTGGTGCTGAACTCAACAACTTTAAATATACATATATGAAGGAATATACACACGAACATACACATTTTCAACGCCCTGTAATAAATAGTGGTTGTAATAAATAGTGGTTGCCTTTCCTTGCAACCACTAATCTGCTCATTCCAGGCTCATTTTTGCCCATACACCTCACCAGACCCCTCCTGCCCCCCTACAAGTCCTCTCCCACCCAACCAAACATAGACCTTTGCTCAGATCTTTTACTGTACCCATCCTAGTCAGATGCGATGCCCCTGGGAGTTTTTTTCTAATGCCATGTCTTTTTTCATCACGTCTCTCAACCCTTTCACAGAGTAGACCCTGAGTAATCACGCTGGAATAAATCTTCTCTAAAAACTTGGAAGACAATCTGGTGCTGAACTCAACAACTTTAAATGCTCAATGTGCAAAAATTGATGAAACTATTGTGTTAGGCATTATTTGGTGTTAATGTCCTTGACATCCAATTGTTCTTTCACCAAAAAATGAACCAGGGCCAAACCTGCGGGAGGCTGGAAAGAACTGTAAAGCAAACCCAGGGTGAACCCAGAGCTGTGCCAGCCTTCCAGACGCGGTCACTCGCAGAGGCCCCTCCCACACGCCAGGGTGGGCTCCCTAGCTCATTCCTCCCGCCCTGTGGCGGGCAGGGACGGGCTGTCCAGTCTCTCGGCACACCTGATTGGCTAGGTCCCGAGTCCGATAAGCGTGGGCGGGGCCGCGGGAGGGCTGACCAGCAAGCCCGGAGAGTGGCCGCAGGGGCGTGGCCTCCATGCGGGGAGGGCGGGCCGCGGGGGGGGAGCTGCTTCCGGGTGAGCCGCCCCGCCCCCGCCTGGGCCCCGGGAGATTAGATCCCGGGCTGCAGTGGCTGGAGCAGCGGTTCGGAGCTTTAAAGGAGGTAGGTAAGTGGGGCTGGCTCCGGGAGTTGGAGGGTTTGGAGATCAGCCTCTGAGAGAGGCGGAGGCTGTTGCTTAAGTCCTGCATCGTAGCTTGTGTCGGGCGCCTGAAGCTCCCGTCCTGCAGCTGGGGACCGAGACCCCGTGGGCCCCTGCTTGGGTTCGATGGTCCTGCAACAGCCGGGGTTGTTAGCCGAGTTCCCGTTCATGTTTCCTCCTTTGGATTCACCCCCTCCCCGGGCACCGCCGGCGTTCTGCATCATTGCGGAGCCGAGGTGCCTTGCAGGCTGGAGGAGAGGAGTGGAAAATATAAGAACCGCTTGTGCTAGGCGTTGCATGCTTGGCCAATCAGTCCTTACGACAACCCATTGAGGTCCGTTCAAGTCCCCACTTACCAGATGAGGAAATTGAGGTCATACAGGTGAAAAGTGCCAGAACCAGGATTTATACTCACATCGGTCGACTCCACTGACCACAAATTTAACCACCCTGGACCGCAGCCGCCTGATAGATTAGGGCTCTACCCGGTCCCTCCCCCCACCCCCTTCACCTGTGGCTCTTCATAAGTCCAACTGTACCAAATAAAATGTGAAATCTGTCTCAGTACCAAAGGTCATAGTGGGTATTGAGGACTGGGCTGCTGGAGAACTGAATTTTAGCCCAGATCTGCAGCTAACCAGCTGCAGGATCCAGGGTCAATGTTTTGCCCTTCTCTGAGCCTAGTTTTACCAGAGTTTCAGTGATGAAATCAGCAAGCTTCAAGAAACCTCATAGCAAGGATATTCTAGGAATCTGTGGAAATGGGAGCTTCTCTGGGTTTCAAATTGCTGAACCCAAAGATTAGGGCTTTCAAAGCCCCAGGAGCAGATTGGGTTCTCATTTTTCTCTTTAATCCCTGTATCTAGCACTACAGTAGGTACAGAGTAGAAAATTCAGGAAACGTGGGTTGATTGAACCAGGAACCAGTAGGTTTCTCATCAGAAGTGCCTGACAGCTGTTGTCCTGGGCCTTTCTGGGGCTTTGGGTTTCTAAACCTGGCTCTTCTACCTAGCTGGCAATTCTGCCTGCCTCCTCTGAGCCCGCGGCAGAGCCCGCCAGAACTGGCAGCAGTTGCCATCCCTCTGGGCCAAGAGCAAAGCCTCTGGAATCAGTGGAACACAAGCTGTGGGACTGAAGCCCTGCAGCTCTGCTTGCCCCCTTGGTGGCAGCTCTCAGGGTCCAAGTTAGGTTAGACCCTGGTTGGGGTGGAGCCAGCCAAGGAAGGCAAGATCTTCAGTGTTCTTTCATCCATGAAGCTGTTCTTGACTCCCAGACACAGGATCCTCCCACAGCACCTGGGCCACCCCACTATTCTGCATCTGTTTGGGGTTGTTTTATTCCTTCTCCACCACATTAGGTGTTAGGAAGCAGGGACTTTGAAACATCTTGTGACCCTCCAGGCCTAAACAAATGTCCTCCCTCCGGGGTGTGGTGCAGAAGGCACAGGACTATACCAGGAGATTTTGTTCCATATCAGTCCTGCCCTTATTAATATTAAAATTAGCTTCTTGTTTACTGAATAGCTACTTGGTGCCAGATATATACCTCAGCACTACCTCTAATCTTCTCCACAGCCTCACAAGCTGGATAATGTCAGCCCATTTCGTAGATAATGAAATGAAGGCTCAGAAAGGCTGCTGACCTTGGCCAACGTTAGAGTAGAACACAGATCAGACCTGGAATAGCTTGATTCTGAAAGATGGTTCCTTCTGCACTGCCCTGTACTGTCTTCCATAAAATTAACCTGATCTATGTGAACAAGCGAAGGTGTGGGGCCTCATTGTGTCTTGTTCCTATAAATGTGGTGACACGGTATTTAAGCTGAGGTTTGCAAGCTCCCTTAATTTAGGGGCCATGCCCTTCCCGTGTGCAAAAAACTCCCAAATTTTGAGGTACTTTTCACAATGCAAAACCCTGGCCTGATTTGACTCTGCAAAGCAGAGGTGTTACTTGGGGCATTTTCCCACTCTGCAGATGTTTATCAAGTGCCTGTTGTAATAGACTGACTATGTGGTCCCAGCAGCCTCAGGGTCACTTCCTAGCTCTGTACCTCACTGGCTGTGTCATTTCAAGCAAGTCCTGTGGCCTCTCTGCACCCAATTTTCCATATTAAATGTAAAAGATTAACTAGGATCAGTGATTTTCAACTTTTTTAAATATTTTTTACTTGTAGGTGGACATAATATCTTTATTTATTTATATCTTTATGTGGTGCTGAGGATTGAACCCAAGGCCTCACACGTGCTAGGTAAGGGCTCTACCACTGAGCCACAAACCCAGCCTGATTTTCAACTTTTTAATTCTTCCAGCAGTAGCACCATTTTTCAAACTACTATCTCTCTGACCATTAAAAAAAAAAAAAAGATCAAAACGGAACTTCTCTATCAAGGCCTCCCCCTCCAGTTGTACCCTCCCCACCTCTCCCAGGGTCTTCAGGATGAAATTTGGGCAGCGCAGCTCCTAGGCAATCCTGCAAGAGGTTTCTTATAGGCAGAAGGCAGTTGCTCTGTGGGCCTTCTAAAGGAAATGGGGGTTGAGGCCAGTGGAATGCAGCTGTGAATTCCAGAAGTCCACAGCCTGCTACAAAAGATTGTTGCTCAGGGAAATGAATCAGAGACATGTGAACCTGGTTTCAAAATTTGACTTGACTCTCCAGAATGACATTGAGCAAGTCATGTAAACCCTCTTAGAGCCTTCATTTCCTTATTACTAAAAAGACAGTTCTTACAATTGAGATAATATAAGCATAAAGTACCCAGCACCTAATTAATACATTCAATATATTTCTCTCCAGCACCCATTGCAGAGACAGTGTGGGCAGAGAGACACCTACTCAATCAAACATTTTTACCAGTATTGTGGATGATAGTATATAAAACCCTGCATTTGGAGTTTAGAACAAATTTAGTTTCTGGCTCAGTCACTAAACTCTCTGTGTGGTCTTGGGCAAGTAACTTGACTACTCTGAGCTGAATTAATTCCTGGCAGACCAGGGAGCAAAATCTTGCACAAAATGGGCAGACAGGACCTCATATCTGCTGAATAATTGCTCATTTAGGGATTAAGACATCTTTGGGGAGCCCTGGCTTGCCCCTGTGTCAGGTGATGAGGCTGACCCACCCTGGGGTGTGGGGATAGGGCGGGTCCATGTGTGGCTCCTGATAACCCCAACCCCACCAAGGAGGAGGATGGGATAAGATGGGCCCCTGGGCTGGGAGGGAGCCAAAGAGATTGGAGAGATTGGGCAGAAAGCCCCAGCACACTGAAGGATCACTGGGGTTCTAGTTCTGCTGTTTTATCCTATAATGCACTGTGTGACCTTGGATAAGTCCCAACCCCCCTGGACCTTGAGGTCCCATTTGTCCAAGGAGCAGCTAGACTTGGACCTGCCACCCCCACTTTCTGTGGCTACCCCACACACACACCCCACCTGGCTACTAGCACCTCCAAAAAGAAATGTCTGAAATGAAGCCCGCCATCTCCTCTGTAAGCCTGGTTTCCCATCACCCTATTCCTGCCCTTTCCCTGTCCTCTGGCCTATGGGTCAGGCAGACAGCGCATCCGCCCTGAGAGACCGCCTCTTGGCCGCATCACCATGGCCCTTCCTTCTCCACCCTCAGACCTCCCATAGCCCATACTCTGCTTCCGGTCTATTCTGCTCAGTGGCAAGATTTATCTTCCTAAAGCCAGGTTTTGACCAGCCACTCCCCCACTTCCTGCTCAGAATCTTCCTTGGCCTTCAGTCTGGCCCCCTCCCTTCCCCTCGTCTCTCCTCCTTCCACATGGGCTCCATCGCCTCCTGGGGTCCTTAGAACAGTCCACAGCTATCCTCCAACCCCAACTTTGCCCTTTTTCCCTTCCCAAGGGAGAGCTGTACCTTTCCCTCCTAAGCTGAACCCGCTTACCCTGCAAAACTGAGTTCAAGCCCTGGTCTTCCACTAGCTTCTTCTGCTCTCTAACCCACATAGAAACCGTGACTCCTTTGTGGCAGGGCTCCTTCTCTCTGAAGTGCACTCCATCAACCGTGCCTCCCTGGACTGACATGCAAACTCAAGGAGAGGTCACCTATGAGAGAGTCCAGCGTGGCCTGGTACACAGTAAGTGCTCAAGAAACATGTGAATGCCCCACTTCTTCCTGCCTCATGTCATCTCTCTGGCATGGAGGGCATAATATCTTGTACTTAATGTAATTAAATACTTGCTCTGTGCCAGAGTCCACGGGTGGGCAGAGTGCAAGGGGGCAGGGGAAAATAAACTAACCCTGGACCCTGCCCCGCAGAAGTTATTGGCACAAGATGAGACAGATCAACAAAAAACTCTTACGTAAGAGAGGTTGCAACAAGAGCAAGAAGAAAGCCTCTCGGGATAGGGGCGGAGAGGCCTGTGGATGTGGGCGTGGTGGGGCCATGGAGATTGCACAAGCCTTCTCAGAGGGACAAGGTGCCACCACATAGCAGGAAAGTGCCGGAGTCTCCTTGGCTGGGAGACAGCCTTAATGGTCACCCCGTTGGGGGAGGGTGCAGGAGCACATGTGTCCTGCATAACCGAAAGTCCCCATGGCAAGTATTACCTGCGCTTCACTTGAGGTGGAATTATAGGGAATTCTTCTCTTTTGGCTTATCTGTACTCTTCTAAAATTTCTACTGTGAGCATGGGCATTGTGCAGGGAAATGTTGTCTGGATCGGCGCTTCTCCGAGTATGCCTAGGGAGGGATTAGTTCTGTTGTCTTCCTTTTTTTAATTTCCAGCCCATTGGTTGTTTGATAAAATCTGGTAAAAATTAATAACCAGAAATTTATTTTTTTTTAAATAGCAGTCACATACACAACAAACTCAAAAGTTTCTTCATTGGATTCAAATTGCTATGAAGTTTCTAAAGACTTATGTTCATTTTTTGTCTTTACTGTGAGCCCGGCAGGGATTGGTGGACCCCACTAGGCTAGAGAGAGGGGCGGCAGGAAGCTGGAATGTGACCGTCTCTCAGGGTCGGAGACCATATTTCATGTGCCTCCTGTTGCCCCTTTCAGAGCTCAGCACGCAGCAGACACCCCAAGAACTAGCTGGCTGGCCTCTGGCCCCCACCATGCAGCCCCAGTCTGTTCTGCACAGTGGCTACTTCCACCCCCTGCTTCGGACCTGGCAGACAGCCGCCACCACCCTCAGTGCTTCCAACTTCATTTACCCCATCTTTGTCACGTGAGTCCCCAGGAATGGGCCAGGCCTTTGATCTGTCCATGGTGGGGGCAGGTGTGTGACTGGTACAGGCATCAGTATTGCTGGTGGGGGGAGGTGTGAATTGGGCCATCACAGCCAGGCATGGTGACACATGCCTGTAATCCCAGTTACTGAGGAAGCTGAGGCAAGAGGATCACAAGTTCCAGGCCAACCTGGGAAATTTAACAAGACCCTGACTCAAAATAAAAAATAAAAAGGGCTGAGGATGTAGCTCAGCAGTAGATTGCTTGCCTAGCATAAGCAAGGCCCTGGATTCAGTCCCCAATACCATAAGGGGATGGGAAATGGGCTGTCAGCTGGAAACTCAGGGTATTAGAAGTGGCCAACTGGGATAAGGACAGAAGTCTTAAGAATGGCACAAACCTTGAAAAGACCTCAGTTCTCACATTTGTAAAATAAGAATAACTACTCTTGTCTGCCATCCTGAATCTTTGGAATACAATAGAAACGTAGAAGGCTCTGTCAGCTGTAAAGTGCTATGTCCTCGTGAGAGGGGCTTATGAATAATAATCATGCAATCATGATTATTAATAAAGCAACAGCAGACCTACTGTGTACAAGGTACTATGCGAGCAACCTACATACATGATCTGTTCAGTCCTGACAGCATTTGTATGAAGAAGGAATAGACGTTGTCTCCAACAGGGTCAACTCCATGAGGGCAGGGATTTTTGCCTGTTCTGTTCACTGTTTTATCACCAGCACCTAGACTAGTACCGGGCACATAATAAGTGCTCAGTTGGGGCTGGGGTTGTGGCTCAGCGGTAGAGCGCTCGCCTAGCACATGCAAGGCCCTGGGTTCGATCCTCAGCACCACATGAAAATAAATAAATAAAGATATTGTGTCCAACTAAAAAATAAATAAGTATTTTTTAAAAAATAAGTGCTCAGTAAATTTTTATTGAATAAAGGAATTGATCCCATCTAGGCTCTGGATGAAGGGCCTGAGGCTCAAAGAAATGATATAACTTGGCCAAGATCACCCAGTCAGAAAGTGGCTAGAAGAGGAAGCAAGGACTTCTGATGTCAGAGTCCACATTCTTAACCACTTGACTCCTTCCTGTTGACGCATTACTGTTCTTCTAGTACACTTGCTTTTATTATCACTGTTATTCTTGTTCCTATTATTATTTCAGGCCAGGGGAGCCAGACACTGGACCCCATCCCCCTCCCTCCATCTCCATTCCCACATTCCTTCCCAGCTTCCCAACCATCCCTCCCAGTCACCCCGCCACCACCTGCCCTTCCCACAGCCACCAATCCATAGCCCACCCCCTGCTCTTACAGGGATGTTCCTGATGACGTACAGCCTATTGCCAGCCTGCCAGGAGTGGCCAGGTAGGAGGCATGCTGGAGAGGGCAAGGGGATGATGGAGGGAGAAATTTTGCAGGGGGAGGTACCCAGAGGCAGAAGTAGACCCCGGAGGTAGAAGATCCAGAGACGCAAACTGCAGCTCAGTGGAGAGAAGGGCTTCCCTGGGGCCACAGCTGTGCACAGTTAAGGGGCAGCCTCGTGAAGTGACAAGCTTCACCAGGAGCCCTCGGTGAGGTTTTTGCATCCTGAGCTGAACTTAGGAAGAAGTTCAGTTAGACCACCTCGGAGGAGCTGCCACAGCTGATTCCACAGCTCTGATATTTAGGGTTTGATTTCCCCACCTGTTTGGTGGGTGCATTCCTTCCCAGCCCTGTCCTGGGGGTTGGCACCCTCCTGGTGCCACCAGGACCTGCCTCCCCTCAGTCCCTCCCATCCCCTCCCAGGTATGGTGTGAACCGGCTGGAAGAGATGCTGAAGCCCCTGGTTGAAGAGGGCCTGCGCTGCGTCCTCATCTTTGGTGTCCCCAGCAGAGTTCCCAAGGTGAAAATTGGAGGAAGAGTTAAGAAAAGAGGTGGGGCGAGGGTGGGGACAGGAGTGAATGGCCATCGTCCCAGACCTTAAGATAGTACTCCTACGGGGTCAGGAAGCTAAGTACCTGATACCCTGACAGGGTAAGTCAAGTCCCCTCTCTAGGTCCCTGTTTCCTCTGCAGTGGGCACAGTCCTCAGTGCTTCCTTATCCAGGGGCTGTGACAGTGACAGAAAGTGAGGGCCGGGGCTGCGCTCTTCAATGGCTGGCTGCCCTGTCCCCCCAAGGGCTTCATGTGACAGACACATCACTTTGTTCTTCCCCTGCCCCTAGGATGAGAGGGGCTCTGCAGCCGACTCCGAGGAGTCCCCAACTATCGAGGCAGTCCGTCTGTTGAGAAAGACCTTCCCCAGCCTCTTGGTGGCCTGTGACGTCTGCCTGTGCCCCTACACCTCCCATGGTCACTGTGGTGAGCTTCCTCCCTTCCACCAGCCCTGCTGCCACCCACACCCACTGCCCAGTTCTCTCCAGCGTGGACACAGGCCAAGAGCCAAGGCACTCCCCCAACCTTGCCATCTTGTCCTGCAGGGCTCCTGAGTGAGAATGGAGCATTCAAGGCCGAGGAAAGCCGCCAGCGACTGGCAGAGGTGGCACTGGCCTATGCCAAGGCAGGTGAGTGAGTCCCCAGCAGGGATGGACACCTGTGGGTCAGGGAGCTGGTAGAGTGGATAGGAGGGTCCCAGAGTTCTGAAGACCACCCTCTGCCCCTCAGGATGTCAGGTAGTAGCGCCGTCGGACATGATGGACGGACGAGTGGAAGCCATCAAGGAGGCCCTGATGGCACATGGACTTGGCAACAGGGTATGTGCAGGGAGTGCAGGGGGAGGGCGGCAGGGTGGAGAGAGCCTGGACAGCCCTGCGTCCATGAGCCTAGAATCACAGAGCAGAGGACAACACTGGATTAGGCCTTTGGGGTCCATCTCAGCCTCTGCACCTCGGATGGGGAGATCAAGACCCAGTGTTCCCATGGGACTAGAACTCAGGCACACCTCTTCTTAGCCCCGGGCCTTCCACTCTGTCACTTCACCCCAGAGCACCTGGAAAGGGCTGCCTGGGCCTCACCGCATTGTCTCCATAGGTATCAGTGATGAGCTACAGTGCCAAATTTGCTTCCTGTTTCTATGGACCTTTCCGGTGAGTGGGATGGGCAGGCTTCTGCTGTTAACCCCTGACCCGTAGCCCACAGCTGGAGCTCACAGGGTGACTGTGCTCTGCAGGGACGCTGCTCAGTCAAGCCCAGCTTTTGGAGACCGCCGCTGCTACCAGCTGCCCCCTGGAGCCCGGGGCCTGGCCCTCCGAGCAGTGGTAAGTGACCAGGCTTGAGACACACTGTCACACACACACACAAACCATTCCTTCCTGTCCCCTTCCCAGACACTTTACCCTCATCCCTTAGGACCGGGACATACGGGAAGGAGCCGACATGCTCATGGTGAAGCCAGGAATGCCCTACTTGGACATCGTGCGGGAGGTGAAGGACAAGGTGAGCACAGAGCAGACTTGAGGACTCAGAGATTGGGAGAGTCCCCAGACGCTGGGACCTTCGATTGAGGGACTCTGGCATCTCAGAGCTAGAAGCAGTCTGCACCTGAGCTGGAGGCCTCTCTTCCCATTCCTGCCCAGAACCAGCACGGCCTCTGTGCCGGGGTTCACAGGAGCCTTTGAACGGCTCTGGATGGACAGCTCTAGATCAGACTGGGCTGCCAGGAGCAGAGACTCAGAATAGAGCTCAAGGTGGTCACAGACTGGGCAGGGAGGGAGGGAGGGACACTCCAGAGCACAGCTGCCCTCCACCTCAACCCCATTCCCATGGCTGCTTCTCCACAGCACCCCCAGCTCCCCCTCGCTGTGTACCACGTGTCTGGGGAGTTCGCCATGCTGTGGCACGGAGCCCGGGCTGGGGCATTTGATCTCAAGGCTGCCGTGTTGGAGGCCATGACCGCCTTCCGCAGAGCAGGTAAGCGCAGAACAGAGCAGGTGGGGGTTGTGACCTGTGCCCCAGAGACTGACTGGCAGTTTGTCCAGATAGGGAAACGATGTCATGAGACAGCCTGGACTCTTATGCTTGTAAACACAGGTATCTGAAGAGACAAAGTCCAGGCGTGGTGGCACACGCTTGTAATCCCAGCTACTTGGTAGGCTGAGGGAGGAGGATTGCAAGTTCAAGGCTGGCCTCAGCAATTTAGCAAGATCCTGTCTCAAAATAAAAAGGTCTAGGAATGTAGTTCAGTAGTAAAGAGCCCCTGGGCACCTCTATCCTCTTCCCCACCCCAAAAAAAAAACAAATAGACACAGATTGAGGAAAGGGGGTGGAAGGACAGAACAGAACATGGGACAGTGAAGAAAACAGAGCCCTCTATTGCTTTCTGGTGATGAAAACTTGGACAAGATGCTCTCTCAATCCCAAGGTCCTTGTCTGTAAGCTAGGGATAAGATAGCTGGCGCCTGGTTGTCCTGAGGATGAAATGAGATAATATGTTCAATTAGCATATGCCTGTTACTCCATAATGGGAACAGGTTTTGTTAGTATAGCACACTATCCTGGTCATTAGAATGGGCTCCAGCTGTGGGCCAATGGGCCAAGGGTTTAACAGTAGAACCCTGCCCACCCCACTCACCAGAAAGGTCTGGTGAAACAGGAAGCAGATTTGGTACTCTAGCTCATCACTAGGACCTGTGGGAGACAATGGGGTAGAGGCTCAGTCAGCCCCTTCCAGGTGCTCAGGGTGATGTGGCAGGGAGTGAAAGGTCACTGGCTAGGAAGCAGAGTGCTTGTGTTCCGGCCCATTGGAGCGCTGGCCTTGATGTCTCCATCCCAGCCCTGGAAGGGGGCTTGCAGTTACTACTTCCCCAGCTGTGCATTTCACATGAGACCCAAAAAGAGAAAATGACTCCAGACCCAGGGTCTGGAGCTGACTGAAGTGGGCCCAGTCCTGTGCTGTGACCCACAGGCTATGCTGATGCCATGCCCCACCCCTCTTCCTGCCTCTCCCTGACACAGGTGCTGACATCATCATCACCTACTACACACCTCAGCTCCTGCAGTGGCTGAAGGAGTAACCAGTGTGCAGGACCCAAGATCTAGAACTTGAGAAAGCTCCCAGGGCCTTGGAGAAGTGAAAACCAAAGTAAAGGCTGCTTTTAGAACTGTGCCCTGTGCCCGCTTCCTGCTTACATGCCTGCAGGGACCCAGCGCCCTGGCTGGCTTTTGCCAACTTGCTGAATCTTACCATTCCTGGTCACATCCTCATGGGCTCTCCGAGCTTCCTGCCCCTGCCCAAGCTCAGCCTGAGGCTCATGTTTTCCACTCCCAGCTCTCTCCTCAGGTGTGGCTTCAGCTTGACAGCAACCAAGAGTTCCCCAGGGCAGGCGTGGTGGGGCCTGGGAGAGGGGCTTGGAGCACGAGGCAAGAGGAGAGCAGTTGGACTTTGGATCCCAAGAAGCTCAGGAAAGCCTGGGCCTCCAGCAGTGGAGCTGAGTGCTGGGCCTGAGGCCCAGCGTGCCAACCCTGGGGGTGGAGCTGAGCCGGGCTTTGGTTCCACACAGGCAGTGGTCGCCAGGCTGCCTGGGAGCCCCTGTTCTATTCAGCCTAGACCTGAGGAAGAATGACGGGTGAATGAGGACCAAACTCCAGAAGCAAAGGGGGAGTTCCTGACTGCTGGAGACGCCACCACCACAGGCTTTCCAGGCACAGGATAGTTCTTGAGAACCTCTGCTCTACCACTAGGCACTGGGTGTCAGGGAGACAGTAGGACAGGCCACAGCCTGGCTCCTTCTGGAAATTGTACAGAGAGAGTAGGGAAGACAGATAAGAAGAAAAGGGACAAAGTGGTTACAAACTGTGATAAGTGCTTTGAAAGAAGGAAAGGGTCTCAGAGAGTAAGGGGTAGGACCCTCTTCAGAGCATGGTCTGGAGACCCTCTCTGAGGCTAAGACAGAGGGAAGCTGGGCGTGGTGGCGCATGCCTGTAATTCCAGCCTCTCAATAGGCTGAGATAGGAGGATCACAAGTTCAAAGCCAGCCTCAGCAATTTAGGGAGGCACTAGCAACTCAGTAAGACCCTGTCTCTAAATAAAATATTTTTAAAAAGGGCTGGGGATGTGGCTTTGTGGTTCAGCACCCCTGAGTTCAATTCCCAGTACCAAAAAAAAAAAAAGCCTGAGAGGGACAAGAAAAGATCCTTACAAAGATGCAGGTCACAAGAACAAAGAAGAGAAGCTAGTATGTACCATGACCCTGTGGTGGGAGGAGCTCAACAGGGCTTTGGAGCACTTGAGGAAGAGGTATGTGTGTAGAAAGGCCAAATCCCACATCTGGTAATGAGCTTAGATTTTATTTTGTATCTAATGTGCAGCCCACTGAAAGATGTTCTCCTCCCACCCCACCCCATGCTGGGGGTTAAGCCGGGGCCTCATGCATGCTAGCCAAGAACCTCTACCATTGAACTACACCACTTAGCATATTTTGCCAATGCTTTAAATCACTGTGGAGAAGGAAACAAGGATGCCTTCATGGGTTTCTGGCTCTAGCCACTTCACAAGTGCTTGTAGTCATTTTAAGACTGACAATGAGTCTCCTCCCAATGAAAGTTAAGGTCCAGTTAAGGAGAATCCAGTTTGCAAGTCTACTTACCCATCTGCAAAGGGACAGGGAATCCCCATCTAGGGCCAAAACAAGGTCAATTCAGACCCCAAAACAGTACAGTCCTTCTCTGCCCCTGTATTGGGGATTGAGCCCACAGGCACTTTACCACTAATCTGTAACCCCGGCCCTTCTTAAGTTTTTTTATTTTGAGATAAGGTCTCACTAAGTTGCTGAGACTGTCCTCCAACTTGGGATCCTCCTACCTTAGCCTCCTCAGTTGGGATTACAGCCATACACCACCAACCTGGCAGTACAACCCATTTTTAATGTAGAATAGATTCATTCATTTAGAACTATAAACTCCTGGCAGCTCCTACAGACAATCCAGTCCCTTCCACCTCTTGGTGTCCTTCATCAGAGCTGTGGTTGGCTCACCTTATTAAGGCCTCATGTCACCCTGTTCTCACCTTCTGGAAGGTGGCCAGCCAAGATCAGAGCTTGAAGACTCCCAAAGCTTCTTCCAGGAGCCTGAGCCCGCACCTGTACCTACGACATAGGACCTACATCACCAACTGGGAGACTAGTCATTGCTGGGCCAGAGACAGACCAGACCAGAACCTCTAGGTGTCTTACCTGCTGGGCCTCCTGCCTCCTGGCCCCTGAGCTCATTTCTGGTTAAAATGATTGATGTGGAAGCGAAGGTTTGTTGAGCCATCTCAGACTCATCACTGCTAAGCAAGTATAGAGCCTGGCTTGGTTCTAGGCACAGAGATATGGGAGACAGATGGTGCCCTTTAGGTATAAATAGTTCAAAGTAGGCAGACAAATGTGTGGCCAGACCACTTGGGGAGCACATGGTAAACACTGCACCAAATGAGGATGAATATTCCTGAGAACCAGGAAGCAGATGTACCAGTGACTTGATAGGTGATGTGAAAGAGGCCACAGGACCTGACCTGCTTTGGAGGATCAGAAAATGTTTCATTGAAAGACTGACATTTGGATGAGTGACCAAGCTATGCTTGGACAACAGCATTTCAGGCAGAAAGAATGGTGGTGCAAAGGCCCTGGGGCTAGAAGGAACTGGAGGAGCATAGGGCTGGTGTGGCTAGAGCACCAGGAAGTATAGAAGAAGAATGACCTGCCCTTGCTAGAAGTAATTTTATCCCTGGACAGAGGACTCAGTTTTCATAGCCTGGCATGACACATGATCTGACCTCTAGGCATCACCGTTGAGTTGATGAGTGCTAAGGGCCTTTCTTACTGAGACTTGATTTTCTTGTTTCCCTGTCCTATGTGCCAGCTTAGACTGTGGCTTGTCCCTTCAACAGGCTTTTTAATCAGCCAATTCACTACCTAAAAGCAGAGATCACCAACTGTCCACAGAGGGAATGGGGAATCCTAACTGCTCCCTGCTCTGAGCCCCAATTCCAAACATCAGAGCCTATGATTTGCAGCAGACCAAGCCCTGGATTGTCCCAGGAGCTCTTGGTTGCAAGTGACCGAAACCCAGTTCAGGAATGAAAAAAAAAAATGAGCCAGCTGATTTACACAACAGGGCCATGAGAAGTTCAAATGTGGGTGGATCCTGAGTCAAAGACTTTGATCCCCACTAACTCTAGGTTTAAGTGGTCGTTAAGATTTATAATCCCAGGACTGGGGTTGTGGCTCAGCGATAGAGCACTCGCCTGGCACATGTGAGGCCCTGGGTTCCATCCTCAGCACCACATATAAATAAATAAAGGTATTGTGTCCAACTACAATTAGAAAATAAATATTAAAAAAAGATTTATAATCCCAGAGAAAGATCCTTTCTGTCTCTCAGTTACATAGCAAATCAATATCTGAAAATATCTGATTGGTCCTGCTTGGGTCACAAGAACCACCTCTTGGCTCAGTCGCTGAACGAGCACCACCTTGGCTAGGTCTGCCTCAGGTCACAGAGGCTGGCCAGGTCGCAGAGCTTTTGTACAGATGGTTCCTTTGCCTGGAACATTCCGCCCGCAATCTGTATGGCTGTCTCCTTTTATGTTGTTAAGATCTCAGTTCCTTAAAGAAATCTGACCCAGTCATTCTCTGCATTTCAGGATTCAGGATCAGTGGGTATGAAAAAAAACAAACAATGGCTTCAGATAGAAATTTACATCTCTCTAAGCAACCCCAAGCTCTTGTGTCAGCTGCAAGGTGTAGGAGTGGTGGGGTGTCTCGGCTTCTACCTCTTTCATCCTTAACACATCCTGGTTTCCATCTTGTGATCAAAGTGGCAACCTCTGTTTCCTACCATCAGGTCCTCTTAGCCAACAGGAAGAGAGGGCAGTAGTAGATCATGACCCTTCTTTGTACAGGCAGGATCCAGAAGTTACATCATTTCTGTCCACACACCATTGTTGGGGGGAGGGGGCATATGCTCAGCTAAAACTCAGGGTTCCAGAGGAAGGAAGATAGAAAGAATGGATACTGGAGACAGTGGCCATCTCTACCACATGAAGTTTCTTGGAATCACAGAAGCTTGAGAATATCAGGCCCTTGGAGATCACTTAGTTTAACAGTTATAGGTGGGGAGACAGACCCAGAGAAGAGACTTGTCCAAAAATCACACAGAAACATGCACAAGGCCCTGGGTTCAATTCCCAGCACCACAAACACACACACACACACACACACACACACACACACACCAAGACAATAGCAGAACAAGCCTCCTAACTCCAAGCCCAGAGTTCAAAACTGGGGAAGGATTTGTGGAGAGACGGGGTGAGAATTTGGTTTTAGAGGGACTTTATACATATGAGCTCTGTAATCAAGGATACATTCGTGTATAGTTGTGCAAATAAGAATAAATGAAAACTTGGCTAATAGATATATGAAAAGGTATTAACTTCATTAATTGGTGGAGGAATTCAAGTTAAATCCTTGAGATACCACCATACCTATTAAAAAGATTGACTGTGCCAATTGTTGAGAATGTGGAAGGACTAGAACTCTCAGATATTACTGTCACAATCACTTCAGAAAACTGGCCCTCTCTTCTGAAGCTGAACACATGCATACCTTATACACTAGTGAGTCCACATTGAGTACTTACCCATCAGAAATATATAACTGGGCTGTGGATGTAGCTAGGTGGAAAAATACTTGCCTAGTATGTGCCCAGCCCTGGGTTCAGTCCTCGGCACTGCAAAACAAAACAAAACAACATATACTTACATTCACCAAGAGACATGTTCATAGCAACATTTTGTAATATGTGTAATAAATAAAACCTGGAGATAACCCAAATGTTCATCAACCATGAGATGGAATAGGACAGGAATGAGAATGAACTACAGCTTTACATGACAACGTGGTTGAATCTACTGTTACTCAGCTGTGACAAAATATCTGAGATGATCAACTTAAAAGAGAAAAGGTTTATTTTGGCTCACAGTTTCAGAGGTTTCAGTCCATGGCCATTTGACTCAGTGGCTTTTGGACCTTTGGTGAGGCCGTACATCATGGCAGAAGTGCATGGCAACCAGAGGAAGGAGTGGGGATCCCAATATCCAGTCCACAGGCATGTCTCAATGACCTCCACTAGGCCCCACCTCCTAGAGTTTCTGCCACCTCCTGACGGCACCACAGGCTGCTGACCAGTCCTTTAACACATGAACCTTTGGGGGACATTCTGGATCTCAACTGTAATACCAACAAAATTTTGAGTGAAAGGAACAAGATGCAAAAGAATACATGCTGTGCTGTTCCCTTGTGTAAGATTCAAAAACAGTTAAACCATGCAATTAGAAGTCAGAATCATGATCTTCTGTGGGGGTAAGTGTCTGCAAGCAGATGGGCTCTAGAGTTCTAGAAATATTCTTTTGCTTGCTCCAGGTGGTGGTTGCACCAGTGAGCTCACTTTGTGAAAATTCAAAGACATGCACACTTCTTTGCCTTTTTCTCTGTTTGCAGCACTGGGGATTGAACTCAGGGGTTCTTGACCACATCTCCAGCTACATCCTCAGATCTTTTATTTTTTGAAACTGTTGGCCTAAGTTGACCTCAAACTTATGATCCTGCAGCCTCAGCCTCCCAGTAGCTGGGATTACAGGGATGCACCATTACACCAGCTCTCTCTGGGTATCTTAATTAAAAAATTAAATAATAGGATTGGGGTTGTGGCTTAGTGGTAGAGCCTTGCTTAGCATATTCGAGGCCCTGGGTTTCGATCCTCAGCACCACATGAAAATAAATAAATAAAACAAAAAGATATTGTGTCCAACTACAACTAAAACATAAATATTTTTTTAAAAGTTAAATATTAAATAAATGAGGGCTGAGGGTATAATTTAATCGCAGAGTGCTTTTCCTGTATGCACAAAGCCCTGACTTCTATCCCTAGCATTGAAAAAAATAAAATAAAAAGAAAGAAAAATAAGTGAAAAATTAAAAGTAAAGAGAGACATGTACCTACTTGGCCCAACCTGGATTTATATAGTGCTTTCAATAAGAGAATGTCAAGGAAAAAGCTCTCACAAAAACAAAACAACAACAACAAAAACCACTTGGCTTTCCAAAGAGAATAAGCTGGCATCCAGTATATAGTATAACATGCCAGGTGTCCCCAGAAGCAGTCACCAGACCAAAAATTAGGTCAATGGATGAAATCATCAGAGGATTCCTGTGATCTAACCGATGCAGGAAAATATCGATTAAATATATCCAGTTTTAAACGTGCAAATCAAAACAAAGCTTGTTCCAGTGTATGAGGGACCTGTCACTGGCTTTCCCCTGATGTAAGATTCCTCTCTCTCCACTGATGAAGTTACCCAGAGCAAAGGTAAAGCAGATCCCAGAGGACTAACAGTTAAGTCGGGGCCATGACTGCAGGGGGCATATTCACAATGAAATGGAAATGCCATTTTCTGGAGGTGTGCAATCAATGAGTGACCCTGGGTTACAATGGTATGTGGGGCTCTCAACTTTCTCATCTGAAAAAAAATCATCTTTTACTTCTCAAAGAACTTTTCCAGGTGATCTCATTCAACTCTGCTGTAGACATTACTATGCCCTGTTTACATATGGAGAAACTGAGGTTCCATGGGCAAAGTTAACGATCTTAGAAATCAACTTCAAAGATAGTCTGGACATTAATTGGAAGTTATTTTGTCCAAACCCCCGATTTTGCATATTGGGAGAAGGAGGCCCAGAGAGGAAAAGAATTGAGCAGAGGGCTCACAGAGGGTCAGATAGCAGTGTTGGAACCTGAACTTAAGGGTCTGCTTAGGTTTTAGGTGACCTTGAACAGTGGGTGACCTCAGGCATTCCTTGATTCTGTGAAACAAAGGTATACCTCTGACTTCCTTATCACCCTTCCCAACCCCACATCTGGGAATCATATTTGTGACACAAAACCTGTTTTGCAGGTAAGTCCCTGGAATCCCAGGCCCCAGCTCTGACTCTACACTTGGCTTCCTCCCAGGCCCTCAACCTAGCGCGAGGGTGAGTTGGTTCTGAACAAGCAAACAAATGAGTCTTGAGATACCGAAAGTTTCTTTAAAGAGGAGTGGAGGGGAGGAAAGAAGAATGAGGTGTGGAGTGGGGGAGCCCTTCTTTCCTCCCCACCCCTCTCCACCCCTGAGCCTCCACCCCACTTACTACTCTCTCAACACGTCTTGTTTGTTTACTTGATTTTTGTCTGTCCCTCCCATGATCCCAGCAGGCAGGAAGCATCTTGTTTCCCGATGCATCCTCAGTGAGGACCTGCACAGGGACAGAGCAGGCACATGTTTACTAAGCAGCTGGTGAATGAATGTCAAGTTTTTTGAAATGACAACGCACTACTTTTGCAAAATCAAGTCTTTTCTTTCTTTTTCTCGAAAGAATTTTTTAAAGCCTCTAGGTTACTGTAGAGGACTGTACCCACCCTCAGGGTGGCAGCGCAGAGATAACGAAAGGGTGCACGGTGACGATGAGACGCGGGCTGGAGGCGGAAGAGCGCGGGATAGGGAACCAAGGGGGTGCAGGGAGGGGACGAAGGGGCGGGGAGAGTGCAAAGTGACTAAAGCGGGGTGGAGGGGCGCAGCAAGAATAGGTGACTCGCGGAGCGCCGCCAGGGTTGACGAGAGGAGGGCGGGACGAAGAGGCGGGGCGAAAGGAGGAGGGCGGGGCGAGGGGCGGGGTGGGATCTTGGAGTCCGCGGAGCTGCTGCGCGCCGTAGCCGTAGCCGAGCCGGGAGGATCTGCAGCGGCCCTCTGGCCACCTTCTCTGCGAGCCAGGTAGGTGCTGGGCCCCGGGATAGGCGCCGAGCCGAGGGAGCGCACTGGAACCGGGAAGGGGACCCAGGATCCAGGCCTAGTCGCGGACCCTGGGACTTCGCGCTCCGGGTCACGCAGCACACGCACTGCAGCCGGGTAGATTTTGCTTGAACTCCCGGCACCTGGACGTTGCTCCACCGAGCCCCGGAGGAAGGGAGGGAGGGTGAACCATTCCGCCTGTAGCCCAGAGCCCCCAGCCCCAGATTCCAAAAATGGAAAACTCTGTATATCGTTCTGGTTCTCGTCTTAGCTGAACTAATGGCGCCCTGTGCTATTAGCGACAAGTTCCCACCCCTCACTGGGCCTCCATCTGCCCACCTGCAAAATGAGAGGCTCTTTGAGTGGGTCTCTCCAAGCTCCTGGCAGACAAATCCACTTCCTTGTCTCACTTCCTCGAAGACTGATCCCCAGATTCACCAGTGTGCCCCTCCTTCAGCGACAGCTTGATTGCTCTGTGAACTCTGACCCCTTGGATTCAACTGAATAGCATATCTGGAATCAGCTCTGTCTAGGAAAGAAGCTGCTTGCAGCCTCTGTTCACCAGCCTGACAAATGCATTTCCTATGCTTTGAGTCAGTAATTTTTTCATGGCTGAGCCTAGGCAGGATGAAGGAAGGATGCAGAAACCAGGCTTAGGAAGGGTTAAGGACAGAAGCAGGCTGCTCTGTCCTTGTGTCCTGTGATATACAAGTTCACCAGAATGAAGTGCTTTTTAAGATCCAAATGTGTCCAAGCATCCTGCAGAGGAAGGGAGCACTCACCAGAGGTTCTAGAAGTTTGGGTTCTAGTCCTGACAGTGTTTATTGGCGTACCGTGACCTTAGGCTAGTAACTGTCCCTCTGACTCAGTCTGCTCAGCAGCCAGGATGTTGGTCAGATGGTCTGAAAGGGCCCTTCTGTCTTTGAACATTGGTAGTAACGCTAATAAAGATCATAATTGTTTCCTTACTTTGATCTGTAAGACCTTGCCTTAGGTGGACAATCTTCGTAAGTACCAGACTCTTTCATTGCACTTGTCATTTCTACTGCCAGGAACACTTAACCACCTCCACTTCCTGCACATTTGCTCTTCAGATCTTCACCAAAATATCACTTGCTTAGGATGCTCCCTACTTCAAAGACTAAGAGTTTTCTTCCCCTATGTGAATTGTGCCCCTCCCACCGCAGCCTCCAAACCTGTTCTGGTGATACAGCAATGAGGGCTGGGCTTTTAACCTTGCCACATTGACCAGCTCTAGGTCTCTGAGCTCACACATTATACTTGTGTTCCTTTTCTACCATGAGTCCCCCTCACTCCATCCATATTCCCTGAGGGCCCAACTAACATCAGTTTGGGTCTCTGAATTTATGTCCCCATGGTACATACTGACTTCATTATGCTTCATTAAGTGCTTGTGTATTTCTTTGTCTAATATCTGAGTCCCCTATTCTTTTTTTCCCCCAGTACTGGGAATGGAACCTAGCTCCTTGCATGGCTAGGTAGCAAGCACTCTACTACTGAGGCATATGCCCAGGCCTTTTTTTTTTTTTTTTTTTTTTTTGAGACAAAGTCCCACTAAGGACCTCAAACTTGTAATCCTCCTGCCTCAGTCTCCCAAGTAGCTGGTATTACAAGCATGCACCACTGCAGCTGTCCTGTATCCCCTATTCTTATTGCCTATAAATGCCACAAAGGCAGGAAACCTGTCCTATTGCCCAGCATCTAGCTCAAAGATGTACCTGAAAGTTTGTTTTGGAATGAATGTGATATACACTCTCATTTAGCCCAAGATCTTGTAAGGTTAATGTCATTGTGTTCCTCTTACACATGAGACAGGGATTCAGAGTGACTTTCCTAGGGTCACACATTGGCAGCACTGATGTGAAACCAGTGTCTCTAACAGCAGGGCCTTGACTTCAACCTCACCTGCCATTTCTCATTCTAGGATCCTGTGCTGTGAAGACGTTTCCAAAGTGCCTTAGGTCAAGCAGAAAATCTGATCCACAGGCCGGGAAAGAAAAGACTGTTAGGTTGTGGAGGGGTAGTCTTGTCCAGCTTCTTATCTTCCTGGACTGTGGGACCCAAGGTGGACTTGTCCTTCTCCATGGCACACCGGCTGCAGCTACGTCTCCTGACATGGGATGTGAAGGACACGCTGCTCAGGCTTCGGCGTCCTATAGGGGAGGAGTATGCCACCAAGGCCCGGGCCCATGGGCTGGAGGTGGAGGCCACAACACTGGGACAAGCCTTCAGGCAGGTGTTCAAGGCTCAGAACCACAGCTTCCCTAACTACGGCCTGAGCCATGGCCTCACCTCTCGTCAGTGGTGGCTGGATGTGATCCTGCAGACCTTCCACCTGGCAGGTGTCCGGGATGCCCAAGCCGTGGCCCCCATCGCTGATGAGCTATATGAAGACTTCAGACACCCCTACAGCTGGCAGGTATTGGATGGGGCTGAGAACACCCTGATAGGGTGCCGCAAGCGGGGTCTGAAGCTGGCAGCAGTCTCCAACTTTGACCACCGGCTACAGGACATCCTGGTGGGTCTTGGCCTGTGGGAACACTTTGACTTTGTGTTGACTTCTGAAGCTGCTGGCTGGCCCAAGCCAGACCCCCGCATTTTCCATGAGGCCTTGCGGCTTGCTCGCATGCAACCAGCAGTAGCAGCCCATATTGGGGACAGTTACCTCTGTGATTACCAGGGGGCTCGGGCTATAGGCATGCACAGCTTTCTGGTGGTTGGCCCAGAGCCTCTGGACCCTGCCATCAGGGCTTCTGTACCTGAAGAACATATTCTTCCATCACTGTCCCATGTCCTGCCTGCCCTTGACCGCCTGGAGGGATCAACTCCTGGGTTGTAAATCTGGTGAGGAAGTGTCTGGGCCAAAACAAACACTGGAGAAGGAGCCCCTTCTTTCTTCCCAGATGTGGACTGTGCTCTTCCCCTGCAGCCTCCAAACCTGTTCTGATGATAACAGTAACAAGGGCTGGGCTTTTAGCCTTGCCACACTAACCAGCTCCAGGTCGCAGCTCACTCATTCACACCTGCGTTCCTTTTCTCCCATGAGTCCCCCTCACCTCCATCTGTATTCTTTGAGGGACCAAATAGTTTCAAAATCAAGCACTTTCTAGGACTGGGAGTGTGGCTCAGTGGTAAAGTGCTTGCCTAGCATATATGAACCCTGGATTCTACCCCCAGCACCACCACCCAAAAAAAAAGCAGGCATTTAAAAACTTTTAGTAGCAAGGTCCTTTTGTCATTGGAGACCTAAAACCCTATTATGAAATAATAATAATTTGAAGCAGAATTCTTATTATTCAACCTTTGAGACCCACCCCCTCACCAAGCCTGAGTTTAGAACTTAATTTGATGCTACGCCATTGCTGTAGGACACTGAATAGTCTGAACAGGAAATTCGACATAAGAAACAACCATGATTAGTCACAAAGTTAGACTGATGGCTATGCCTGCCCAGAGTACTTAGGTACTCTGCTAAGTTCTCAATGTGACCCTTGAAGCTCCCAAGTGGGCATAACTATCCCACCCACCTACCCACCCACCCCCTTTTTTTTTTTTCAAATGAAGAAATGGAGATTCAGGGGTTAGGTGACGTGGTAATGCAGCTGAAGTCAGCATGCGTGGGAACCAGGGTTCCAATTTAAACCCATCCAATTCCAAAGCCCATTGACTTGGACCACTAGGTTTCAAGTGGACAGGGGGCCTTGTCACATAAAACAGTGCAGTAGAGATCCTGGGAGAAGAGGAAAGTCATCCTGAGCAATGTCATTCCTAAAGGGCACCCCAGTCACAGGGGCCAGCATGGGGGCAGGAGATCAAGGGAACAAGGACGAGCTCGGGGTGGGGAAAGCAGCTGGAGGCTGAAAGAGTAGGTTGGGTTTTAAAACTCCATGTCTCTTCCTGCCTTCACCAATGCACTTGTTTCCCAGATCTCTCTGCTTTGTCCAGTGCCAGGCACAGGTTTTAACCATAGACTTAAAAACACAGGCAGGCACAAATGTGTGGGTTCTGGTGCCAGTGGACAAGGAGGGCTCTGGACAGAACCCTAAGCTGGTGGTGAGGTTGGGCAGAGGTTTGAGGGGACATTCCTGCAGTGTGCCCATGACCTGTGAGGGCTCTGTGGGAGGTGGAGGGAGCATGGCAGGGGGCTGTCCAGTGCCAAAGAGGAGAGGGTGGTTTTGACCGGATCTCTGGACAGGGGCTGTGCCCAGGAAAAGGTGGGAAAGACCCCTTCAAGCTTGATCAAACCATTTGTGTCTATCTTCCTTGGGCCTGGCACCAAGACCAGGTGACTCAACAGTAATGCCCAAGTGTCCCAGCAATGAAGACACAGGTCATGAACTTTAGTCTCAGAGCTGCAAGGGCCTTGGAGATCATCTCCACCTAGAGTTGCCAACCAGAGGCCTGTGGGTTTAATCAGCCCAGTTTCTTTAAGTAAACTGTTAAGCAATCTAATGAGATTTCTCAAAAAAAAAAAAAAAAAAAGGGCAGGGATGTGACTGAGTGGTAGAGCGCTTGCCTAGCATGCATGAGGCCCAAAGTTCTATTCTGGCACTGGAATTAAAAAAAAAAAAAATCTTTTTTTTCCACCTCAAGATGGGGATTTTTTCAGCTTTTCTCCGAAGACCTCTGCCCCCATCCATTCTGGGGCCACATGACTGCATGGCCAGAAATGGCTGAGGCAGAGGAATGGTTGTCTTTGAATCTTAGACTATTTTATTTCATTGTTCACTGACCCCAGGGACCTTACTTTGTGACCTCCCCTGATTAAGCAGTGATTTTCAAACAGTGATTTTCAAGTGGGGAGGGCTCTGGTTCACATCCTCTTTGAACCCAGAGCCCTAAGTTGCAGGTAGTATTTTGTTTTTGCAATGCTAGGGATAGAACCCAAATGGGCCTGTCACATACTAGGCAAGAACTCTACCACTGAACTCCAGCACCAGCCCTGATAAAGCTTTTTTTGGTACTGGGTATTGAACGGGGGTGCTTTACTACTGCACTACATCCCGAGCCCTTTTTATTTTTCATTTTGAGGCAGAGTCTCCCTAAGTTACTGAGGTTGGCCTCGAACTTGCAATTGAATGTGCCTCTGGAGTTGCTGAGATTACAGGAGCACATCACCATGCCCAGAGTAAGGCTGCTTTTTAAGAGTGTTCCTGAATAAAAGTTTGAAGAACACTATTCTTGGGTCAGCTCATGAAGGAGAACACTAAGGGCTTTGCCCTTGATCCCAGTAAATGTCTGCAGAGTCTTTCTGCTAGGCCTCGCTGTGTGTGAGGGTTAAGACTGAGCCAGCACAGTCTGTAGCCAGTTACTAACAAAGAACATACAAGAAGTCTTCAAGTCTTTTAAGACCTTTAATCATGTCCATGTTCCCTAAGGTCAGTCCTCAGTTCTTACTTGAAGCTCTTTTAGACCTGAAACTCTTACCCTAGGTCTTTAAGTCAGAAGGGCACTCACCAGTAAATGTTTCAAGGGAAACATTTACTTATTCCACCCATTATCACGGGTGGGCACAAGCTGGCGCTCAGCCTCTGGGTCTGGGGCAAATGCCCATGGCTGTGCTGCCATTAGGTTTCCTGGAGGTAGGATCCCTCAGTCTTCTGAGTGCCAAGGCAGGACCTGGGCATTCCCAGGCCAGACTATTCTGCCCAAGAGCAGCCTCACAGAAGTTCTAAATCTCTTCCAGGTGGTCCTTGTGTACTAAAAAAATATTTTCTCATTGTGCCATGTCCTGAAAAAGATGGAGAAGTACTGAACTAAGAGGACAGTCTTCAGCCATAGGCTTCTCTGCAGAGAATCCCTTCCATATGTGAGAAGCTGGGGGGAGGGGGCTGAAGTGCTTCTCCAGAAACTACATCTGCCCAGTCACCTGTCCATCTGTCCATCCATCTACTCACTCACCATATAATTACTGCTCCCTCATTATGCACCAGATACCATGCTGGTTGCCAGAGATAAAGTGGTGAAGGAGACACCTCACTGGGGCAGATGCGTGGTAGACTGGGAGTAAAGTCCCAGGAGCCACAGACGGCCAGGATTTAAAGGATTTGTCCAGGTCTGAGACAATATCTACTACTCCTAAGCTGCCCATTGGGCATGGACCCTGCTTCCCTTAGAAACCCCACACCATTTGGGGAAAGGACATCCAGTAGATATGTGGCCTGGCCTGAGAAGGTGATGGGAGGTGGAGCTGGCCTCCCTGTGGCCCAAGGTCAGTGGATGATGGAAATGGTCTGGTGGGCCACAGCGAAGACGGGGCGGAGGGGCCGAGGGAAGGCTGTGCGGTAAGAGTAGAGCACGGTGCCCGAGGCCGGCTCGAAGAAGAGCAGCTCTTGTCCCTGCAGGTCCAGTAGCACGCCCAGCTGCGCGGGGCACTGCAGCAGCCCCAGGGGCTCGTGCCGCCCGTTGTGCGAGAAGCAGAACTCCTGATCATAGCGGGAGAAGACCCAGGAGTAGGCATTGTGGCCCAGGCGGCAGTCACTACCAGAACCCTTGCGGGGCAGCTGGCTTGAGGCCACGCCCACTTTGTAGGCACAACTGTTCTGGACATTCACCATCCAGGCATGGAGCCCCTCCTGGAAGGAGGTGGCAGCCAGAGCATTGGGCCAGTGGTCGAAGCGCTCTGGGCCATCTGCACAGGCCTTGGACTTCTTGGCACTGAAGGTCAGGGTCCTTCGATCATCTGACAATTGCAGAGAGGGGCTGATAGTCTTCTCATCAATGCGGACGTCCTCCATGCCTGCCAGAAAGAATTCTGAATCATCCAGGCCCCTCCCAGAAAGCCCCAACCTGATCCCATAAGGTAGCAAAGAGATTCCTCATCACTCACTGGCATTCAGACTCAGACAAGCCATTTACTCTCTCTGAGCCTCAGTCTCCTTGTCTGTAAAACAGCTATCAAATAGAATATCACAGGGTGGTCATGAACATTAAATAAAATTTAAAAAAATACATGTAAAGTGCCTAACATGTAAGTGCTCAATAAACTGTACCCATGGTAACAGTAGTTATTACTAGCTGAAGATTTCAATTGTAAACTTTGACAGAAGTAAGGCAGAAAGAGCAGTGAGTTGCTCAGGATTCCATGCTGAGTGGGAGGCAGGGTCAAATGAAGACTCAGCATTTTGTTGGTGCATCTAGCACAGGTCATACTGATTGCTAGCTGGTCATATCTGTGTCCTCCAGATATGACTTACCCTGGAGACAGAGCTCCTGAAGATAGAAAGCATGAGACATGCAGTTTCCAAAAGTTAACACGCTGCTGAAAACTCAGGTGCCATCTGACACTAGAACCTAGTGTAGACAAGCTATAGCTTAGGTCAAAAATTTAAGGATAATATACAGGGGGAGGGTTAAAATAGAAAAAAGAGTCAGTCTGCTAACCTAACCTTCCCGTGAACTGTGCCAAGACTACCACTGGAGTACAGAAGCTTCTATCCAGCCTTGGAGAAGCCTGCTTTGAGATCCCCATGCTAAGTGGGAATCCCTGGAGGTAGAAGATGGCTTCACGTTAACCTGTGTGGCCCTAGGATGCAGCACAGAGCCAGGCCCACGGTCAGTCTGAGTCTCTGTAAAGCGCACGGATGAGACAAAGCCAGGCAGTGTCCTCCCTGGTTCATCTGCCCTCCAGTTGGCCATCGGTTATATTTTCTTAAAGAGAAAGCTGAGGTTTCCAAGAAATCATAATGAGCTGCCCTAGAAGGGCAGAAAGTAGGAGGATGTGCTTTACAGAAAGAAAATTAATCCTAGATCCAACCACAGGGCAGACTGATCTAGCAATGAGAGGGACCTGGCCCAGCTGCTCAGCCCTATCCACAGCCACAGCCCCCTGAGCAGACAACTTCAGGCACCACAGTTTGCCTGAGCTACTGTTCCAGAAGCAAACCCCAGGCAGACAGACAGACAGACAGAAGCCCAGTTGCTCTTGAAGGTGTCAGGCTCTTGCAGCTCCTAACCTGAGAGAGATCCAAGAACCGCCGTTGCCCAGAGCTGGGTCAGTAGTGGACTCCAAGTGCACTTCTCATTAAAGTTTAATTTTTCTGATTCCTGGGGATCCAAAATGCCCTCTGCTTCCTCAGTCCTTATGCAGGGGGAAAAAAAAAGAGGTTCAAGAAGCTACTGGAAATACACCTGGATCATTATGGGGTGAGTGGAGGAGGAGAGAAGTAAAATTCTCCTACTACCACAGTGACATCAAGACTGGCAGCCAGCCAGGTACAGTGGCGCACGCCTGTAGTCCCAGCTACTCAGAACTTGGGAGGCTGAGGCTGGAGGATCACGGGTTCAAAGCCAGTTTCAGCAACTTAGTGAGGCTGTAAGCAACCTCATTTAGACCCTGTCTCTGAATAAAGAAATTTAAAAGGGCTGGGGATGTGGTTCAGTGGTTAAGTGCGCCTGGGTTCAATCCTTGGTATCAGAAAGAAAAAAGATTTAGCAGCCAATTCCACCCAGAAGCCACTAAAGGGGATCAAACCGGGGGCTTGGTACATGTGAGGCAAGCACTCTACCAACTAATATCCCCAGCCCCTCTAAATACATTTAAAAAAAAAAAAAAAAAGGGGGCTGAGGATGTGGCTTAGTGGTCAAGCGTCCCTGGGTTCAACACCCAATACCAAAAAAAAAAAAAGTTTTTAAAAGCCCATGGCAAGGGCCTGGGGCTGCAGCTCGGTGATGGAGCACTTGCCTAGCATATAGGCCCCAGTTCAATCCTCTCCTGCAAAAACACCAAACCAAAACAAATAAGCAATCAAAAAGAGGCCATGGCAAGGCTCTGGTTAATAAGTATATGTTCAGTGCTCCTCCGGGTGGGTCTAAAGCAACTGTCTAGACCAGGGGCAGGAAGACCCTGACCATCAAGCCATCCAGGGATGTCACTCAGTCGCATGCCTGACACTTTCTCCAAAGAGCAGAGACTGGGGAGAGGCCTAGGGTCTGTGACTACCTAAGCAAACCTCAGGACCATACTCACCTCTCAAAAATCTCCTGCTCCTTTTGCTGCAAAGAAAGAAAACAATGTCAGACTTGGCACCAGACACCCAGCAGGCAGTCAAAACTTGACTGCCTTGTAGAGAGGGTTCCATGTAGACACAGACTCTAGGACCAAAGCTCCTACTCCTTCCCCTAAAGCCAAAATCAAGCTGTATGGGTTGCTTTTCTCCCACTCACCCCCGTGACACATGCACAGGATGAATCACTCTACTGCTCCTACCCCGGGGTATCCTGGGTTTCCCTCAACTCCACTTCAAGACCGTCGCCCATTTGCCAATATCCCCCATGAAGACTGTCAGCTCCTGGACAGCTGAGACTCTCTGGATCCTCTATTGTGACTGTCCCAGTGTCTAGGACAGAATGTGCTCTGTGCAGGGAAGCTGGGTGACTTGTGAAAGCACAATGCGGGGCAGTCATAGAAACTGCCCTACTGAAAATGCAGTGGGAGGGCCCAGTTGTTCCACATTCTTCCTCTGCTTGGCCTTTACCTCCGATGTCACACTGTCCCTTCAAAACTAAAGGTATCTGTATATCTACACAATATTCTGAAAGATTATAAGCCAAATGTTAGTCATGGTAATTTCTGGCAGGACTGGAGATGAGCTGTGTTTCAATGGAGCCCTCGTCAGCTCCCTCAAGCGCAGCATGCCCTCGGCACACTCCTGAACTCTCTCCACCTTGCCACTTCCTTTCCCATGCGACTCTTATCACTTCAACATCACTTCATCCAGCAAGCCTTCCCTGACCCTTTCCTTCCCCCAGCCCAGATTGTGAGGTCCCTAGCTCTGAGTGATTACACATCCTTTAACATCCCAGTTCTCAATTTACATATTCATCTCCTTCATAAGGCTGGGAGCAGCTGGCAGCTGTATTCTGTAACTCTGCCCCATAGGGGCATGCCTAGCATGAAACAGTAAACATTTGTATACTACTGAAAGAATATCACTACCAGCTGCCCCAAACCCTCTTATAATTTGATTTTCTGGCCTCATGTTAAAGAAGAAAATATTCAGTGGTACTTATTAAAGCACGTATGGAAGACTTATTCAGGAACATGGAGATAGGTACAGGAACCATTGCAACCGGGAAGAGATTGGGCTCAACTCTGAATTCAACATGGGCAGGTGGGAATTCACAGCCCAGGAACATCTTGGAAGTCAGTGAATGGAAAATTACCAAGAGGAAATATATAAGGATAAGGGGAATTTCGGCTAAATCAACTTATTAGGACTCTTGCTGAAGACAAGCCGGGATGATCAGACATCACCTGAAGATGATGGAGGATGAGAAGCCCAATTAGGTATTGAGAAAAATCAGAAATCAAGAATGAGGCTCAGTGGTAGAGTGCTTGCCTAACATGCATGAGGCACTGAGTTCGATCCCTGGCACCCCATAAAAATAAACAAATAAAATAAAGTTATTTAAAAAAAATAAAAAGAATGAAGGGGTTCTGGCTAAACTGACTTAGCGGGATTCTTTTGCTAAAAGTAGATTTTACAAAGAAGTACACGGATGGGCCTAGGAGAACATTCAGAAGCCAGACTAAAATTTAGCCAAGCAAGTAATCTTTGTCACTCAGCCCTGCTTCAAATCCTCTTTGCCACGCACCTCCTACCAATAAACATTTCCAGTGTTTTCAAACTCTGGGGCGTCTGGACTTCACCCTTGCCTGACTTACAATCAGCTGGAAGTCATCCAGATGGGTGAGCATGTCCACTAGGCTGGTGCGGATGGTGTCGAGCTTCTGCAGAGCCTCGGCCCAGTGTACCCGCTGGGTCAGGATGCTCTGGTGGGCCCGCTCCTCTTCACCATGCACCTGTTCCAGTAACCGCTGCTCCTCGCTCTCGCACAGACTCCTCACCAGGCTCAACCGCTGGATAACCAGCTCCCGTGCTGAACTGGCCATGCTCTGTCACGGAGTAAAATGAGGAGTCAGGTCCTGGCAATGTCTCAGTCTGGATTAGAGCGTTTGGGCTCAGAAGGAGGGAGTGTGAGATGGACTAGCAATGTCCACAATGGACATGCCAAGGGGAATGACAGTGTTGAAGCGATTTACTTCACATCCCAGCCTTAGACTTCCAAAATATGGTTTAGGGGGAAAAAATTAAGATCCAGATGACAGGCTGTACCTCATGAGGCCATGATCACAGGATGAAGGAACTGGGCAGGATGTGGAGATCAACTGGAACCACCTGCTTATTGTCACAGTTGGGAATAGCAAGGCCAAGGGACCAAAGTCAGAGAATTACAGAAACTGCAGGGCAGAAGAGCCTATAAAGTCCTCCCTATTTCACTATGTAGAAGGACAAAAAGCGTTACTTCCTAAGACTGTTCCAACTAATTCCTAATAGTTTTTATCTGCCACAGAAGAGACCTGAAAGAAGTTCCCAGCCAAAGAAATTACTGAGTGTCTTCTAACTCCTGGCACAGTGTCTGACATACAGTAGGTACCCAAATATTCACTGGATGACTGAGTGGGACATTTTTCCTGACAATCACGAATCTCTCTTGGAAGCATGCACATGACAAATGGGTGGCAGAGCAGGGACCAGGACTCAATTCTCTTAATTCTCGGGCCAACTCTATTCTCCAACACCAAATGCCATCGGATAACCAATCCTCCCCAAAGGCATCAGTTGCAAAAGCACCTGCACTTGTACTCTTGCCAGAAAACAGAGCAGAACTGCTTTCGGGTCAGAGAGCCAGGGACACCCAGCCACTTTCCTGTATCCTGTCCCTGAAGGCCTGTTTTGTACAGTGCAGGAAATAGTCATGCCTGTTTGACAGAAGCTCCTCAATTTTGGGGAGAAAAGAGTAGCCTAGTGAACCTGCGTGGGTATAAACCACTCTCTTCCACCTAGGCTATTATAACTGTTCCCTAATTGGTGTCCCTGCTTTTACTTTTGCTGTCCATAGTCACGTCTCAATATAGAGGCCAAAATGTTCTTCTTTAATCTTAAATTATAGCATTTACTCTGCTCAAAAATTTCCTATGGTTTCCTATTGTACCCACAATGAAAGGCAAAGTCCCTGCATGGCCGATGAGGATACAATCCCACTCTCCTCTCCCGCTGCCCTTGGGATCTCATCTCCTCCTGCCTCCCCACTGTTTACTCTGTATCAGCCTCCCAGGCCTCCAGGCTGCTCCTCCAACAAGGGCTTCTGAACTTGCCCTCTTTCTTGAGCACTCTTCCCTCAAATGTGTGGTCTGTTCCCCCACCTCCTAGGTGATAGTGCAAATATCAGCCTCCTTAATGAGGTCACTTACGATCACAGCACATGTGGCTGCAACCCCTGTCCTCCGCACATCCTATTCCCCTTCCTATTTTACATTTCCCCTTATCAGGTATCACCTTCTGATGCAATATGTTTTTATTTGTTATTGTCCCTTTCTCACAACAAGAATGTAGGCTTCATGAAAACAGGAACTTTTATATGGTTTGTTCACCGTGGAATGCCTAGCACATAGGATAACAGTGTCTAGCACAGGGTTAGTACTCAAAAAGAATTTGTTAAATAAATAAATGATAAAATGTTGGAAGGTTCCCCCTTAAAGTGAGGATCTGCTATAGTAGCTTTCAATCAACATTGTACTAAGATCATAACCAGTGCAATAAGACAAGAAAATAAAAAGGATGAGCAGGGGGGCAGGCAGGTTGAGGGGATTAAGACATGGAGATCACCATGCAAACTAAAGCAAAGATGAACAGAGTAGCTGCCTGGACTCCTAGCAGCTTTTTGGTTCCTGATACTAGTTCCGTTTCAGCTTCAAGGATCCATATACCCTACCAGGAAATTCAGTTTTATTTATGCTAATTCGACTGGGTTGTGTTTCATGAAATTAAAAGAACCTTGATTAGGTCAGTGACAAGTCTGCTCCAGGTATTATGGCGGAAGGAGGAAGGGTATGTGCAGAAACAAAAGCATAGCCCCTTCCCTGAAGGGCATATTGAGAGTGAAGACACAGCAGTGGCAATAAGTCCACCAAGGAAAGGATTGACAGTGGATGTAGGAAAAGAGGCACTGTTCTGGGCCTCTGAAGGTCCAGGTCATAGAACTGACTCTCTCAGGAGGCAGTGTGGCCTTGGGCAAATCAATTAACCTCCATGGAACCCAATTCCCCATGTATAAATAGAGATGTTACTGCCACCAGCTGCATAAGATTATCATATGGAATACTCAGTGTCAAAGTCCCTAAATAATTTATAAGTCTGGGACTGAGTATGAAATAATCATATTTTACAGAATAATTAGATAATTAGAAGGCTACTCTTGCCAGGCAAAGTGGCACATACCTGGAATCCCAGCTACTTATGAGGCTGAGACAGGAGAATCACAAGTTCAAAGCCAGGCTTGACAACTTAGCAAGACCCTATCACAGAATAAAAAATAAACAGGGCTGGGGATGTAATTAAGTAATAGAGTACTGCTTATTAAAAAAAAAATGCTACCCTTCTCTCTACGCTAAGACACCCAAGAAAGTAATTTTCTAGCAGTCTTTGTACACAATGTGGTACTAGAGACAAGCTTACTCTGTCCAGATGGCAAAATCATGTCTCAGAGAAATGGGAAACCATTCTTCCTGGACATCTGGCTTTGTTAGTACCACAATGAGTTTGTGAGGTTGGGAAGGGATCCTAGACTTGTCTAAGTTCCTGGGGTTAGGGTCTTATCCTGGGGAGGGGGCACAGAGAGAAAGGAAGAATTACCACTGCTCTCTGGTTCTTCCCTGACAGGACCTCAGCCATGTACTTGGAGATGCCAGCACTCTGTAACTGCAGCCTCTCACACTGGTCCACGATCTTGTTCTGCAACACAAACAACCCTCATAGTGTCTTTGGCCATGCATATGAGCCATTCACTCATTTTCCCCTACCTCAGCCACCCACTCCCATGGTCATGTCTACAACTGCATCATTATCAAAAATGATATTGTCTCCAAATCTTCATGTGAAGGATTCCACATCTTGCCCGCTACATCCTATTCTCCTAGCTCACTAACTCTCCTAGCCAACAAGGGCCTACCTGACATGATTCTGCCTATGTCTCCAATGTCACCTCCTACCACTCTCCACAATGTCCTTCTTTATGTTCCTTAAGGACACCAAACTTGTCCTGACCTCAGTGCCTTTGCACCTTCCTTCTTTCTTCTGCAGTAGTCTCCATGTGTGGCTTCTTCACTCCATCCAGATATCACTTCTTTGAGTGCCTTTCCTGTCATTACCCCTCCCCTGATCTTTTCCTTGCTTTATCTTTCTCCCTTGAACTTGTAACTCTCTGATTATATGCTGTGTGTTTACTTTTACTGCTTATGTTCCCACCACTGGAATATAAGCACCATGACTTTGACCTGTTCTCTTCGTCCTACTCCCTAGAAGGGAGTTCCTGCACAAAAAGGCCCTAAATAAATATTTGTGGAATGAATGAACACCCACTGCCTTGACTGCAAGAGGGCCAGCAATTCACAGCTCCCAAAGCTACTAGCATCAACTATGGGGACAGGGAAGAGTTTCAGAAATGAGGCAAATGAGGCCCACAGAGAAGTGACCCACTCCAAGTGACATGGTAAGGCCCTTGCTTTTCCACTCCATCTCTCCAGATAACAGCTGGGGCCCTCCCAAGCTGCAGTCCTTCCATGAGTTCCCCCTAAGAGTTTTTGCCTCATTCCATCTACTGAAAAGCAACTCAGTTATCTCTTCCAGGAAGCCCTCATAAATATTTCCTCCCACAAGTAGAAATTAGCCTGGCAATTCACAGGTGCAAATGCAAAGTCTTAGTACTGAACTGACTCGGAGGAAGCTATGATCCGCGTGCACCACAGGACTGGGAGAACTGAGACCAGCTTTTGAAAAGCAACTTGGCAGGAATCCAGAAGGTAAGAGAGCAGTTGAACTGGTGCCGTTTTGATCCAGTTCAGTAACAGTCTTGCCCTGGTGTGAAATTTCTTTGCTGGAGAGATAGGGGATAGTGTGCTAAAGACATTTCTGCTCTAAACTGGAAGGGGCTGAAGGCAAAGCCCACTTCCCTTCAGGCAAAGGGGGTGAATAGGAGAGGCTGGGGGAAGAGGGTCAGGTAAGATGCCCTGAGGCAGAGTACATTCCAAAATAAGCACCAGGTCTGCCACCCCATTCCAGCCTTCACCACCATTCAGATATGCCCATGGCTACTTTTTAAGGTTTTCATGAAATTCTCCATCTCATTAGCATTACTTCCTCCCTCTAACCCCTGAAGCAAAGAGGTGGCTTTCTCTTGCCCAGTCAGTAAGTGCCCTGCCTCCAGCCGTTGACAATTGGAAACCTAGAAGGAGTTACTGCCCTGCTCTAGGCCTCAGTTTCCTCATCTATAAAATGCTGAGCAGCACTGCCACTTCCACAAGTTGATCCGGATGAAATGAGAAGACAAATGTTTAAGTACTTTGGAATTTGAGAGGTTCCTATTCCTAATGCAAGTTGATTATATCATATTATCCAAGTTTATTTTCATCACCGCTATTGTTGACAGGTAAGACCAATCAAGATGTCACTAAATAACTGAACCCCTGCTGGCCCTAGCACCCGGTAAGATATGTGTATTACAGTCCACTCTAAGTAGGTGAAGTCCCCAGTGAGAGCACTCAAGTGCACAGCAGGGCTGAACTCCAGGGTGGGGTTGGCGACTCCAATTGCAAGGAAATCCCCAGGGGCCACAGCTAAGGTGGAAGGAGGGAGGAAGCACCAAAGTGACTGACTCTCCAATCTCAGCAGCTCAGGGGAGGGGTGGTGACAGGTGACCAGCCTGGAACCAAGCTGAAAGTGGAGGTGAGAAGAAACCTCAGGTGAAAGGGAACCTCCAGTTATCCTCCCCGCCCCCTCCCCATTGAAGTGAAACCAGCTCGAGTACAGTCGAGGCCAATCCTGGAAGGGAAAAAGAGCGCCTCACCAGGAAACCAGTAGACAGGGGTGTGGGTCTGAATCCAGGGGTGAGGAGGGACCCACTTTTATCAAAGGTCAACTATAATAAACACATGCCACTATTATTATTATTGCCCCCAATTACAGATGAAGACACTGAGGCTCAGGGAGTTTGGGGACTCAGGGAGCACGCAAGAGGGTGGGATTCGAACTCGATCAACCCGATTCCAGAAGCCACACCTTCTACGGCCTCGCTCTACAGGCCAAACCACTGAGGAGCCCGACCCAGGAAGCCGGGTCCCTGCCTGTCCGGCCCTGCGCGCCACCGCCGCCCCGAGTCCCCCGCCT
>NW_026000101.1:1122843-1123454 GCF_001458135.2 Marmota marmota marmota
CCCGGAGCGCCGAGCGCCGGGCTCCGCCTCCTTCCGCCCGGAGCCCGCCCGCTTGGCAGGCGTTTGGATTGCCGAGTTAAATCGTGCTGTGCGCGTGTTTTTAAAACAACAAACTTAAAACACCGAACCGTAACGTGACTGTAGGAAAATTTATTGCGCACTTACTAAGTGCCAGGCTTTTGCTAAGCGCTTTACGAGCATTCTTACCGGGTGATCCTTGCAACAGCCCCTTTTGAGAGGCCGTTTAGACGAGTAGTTTAAAACTAGGGTGGGGTCACGCTGCCGGCTCAAAGCGCTCTTAGCGGTTCAGTGGCCTCGCCAGTAAAATGCGGGTGAGAGGACCCGCCTCGTAGACTTGGGCTGAGGAGTAAATGGACTGAAACTCAAAACAGGGCTACGTGTGGTGTACCCCTAACCCCAGCTACTCCGGAGGCTGAGGCCGCAGGTTCACCAAATCCGAGGCCAGCATCAACAATTTAGTGAGATCCTGTCTCAGAATTAAAAGGTCTGGGCTGGGGTTGTGGTTCAATGGGAGAGCGCCTGCCTAGTCCACGTGAAGCACTGGGTTCGATCCCCAGCACTACATAAAAAAAAAAAAAAAAAAAAAAAAA